>NC_050446.1:64914780-65214780 GCF_903995425.1 Onychomys torridus
TGCAAAGGTTTACCACATTGTTACATTCATAGGGTTTCTTTCCCAGTTATGGTGTTTTTTCAGTTGTACTGAAAGAGAATTGTGACGTGCAAAGGCTTTTACCACACTGATTACATTTATAGGGTTCGCTCCAGTATGTG
Organism: Onychomys torridus; assembly: GCF_903995425.1. Lineage (NCBI taxonomy): Eukaryota > Metazoa > Chordata > Mammalia > Rodentia > Cricetidae > Onychomys > Onychomys torridus. The sequence goes on from NC_050446.1 coordinate 64,914,921, forward strand.
TCCTTTTATTTGTACTTGAAGATGATGCGGTTTGTAAGGGCTTTAACACATTGATTCATTCATTAGGGTTCTCTCCAGAATGTTTTCTTCTATTTATTTGGTAGAATTTTTACATTGAGTTAAAAGGCTTTGCCACTTGATTACACCCCATAAGGTTTTTAAGGTTATTGTGTAGTTTCATGCCTTGGAAGATGACTGTGTTGTGCAAAGGGTTTTACCACAATGATTATATCAGTAGGATTTCTCTCCAGTATGTGTGTTGTTCATGCCTTGAGGATGGACTGTGAACATACAAAAGACTTTACCACACGCAGTATATTCACGTGCTTTCTCATTTAGTATGATTTCTTTTTATGGCCTGCAAGAAACAATTGAACATTTAAAAACTTTATCACATTCATTGCATTGCTGGAGTCTTTATATCTGAAGAATTAAGTTTTACCAATTTGGTCTAACATAAAGAGAAATGAGTCTTAAAGTTTTAACATGTTTATTTACACTCATGTTTTTTCATCCCCTGCATTAAGGATGGCTTTGCACTATTTGAAACATCCTGTGAATGATAAGGAGCCTCTATTTACTGGCCCATATTCATTGGCACATTTTTTCTTTTTAAGGTTTTTCACATATTTAAAGAGAATTTGGAGAATTTGGACATAATACTCATTTATTCCATTTGTATAAATTCCCTATTACTGTAAGTTTCTTGGTACTATGTTCATCATAACCAGGACAAACAAAGTATTTAAAACAGTTTTAGTACTCATAGGGCATATTGTGGTTTGCTTGTTTGAAACTGTTCTGAATGAAGTTGGAAAACCTTGTTGTTATGTAAACTGGAATCACATTAACAAAGTTATATTTCAAAACATTTGAACTATGATATTATCTCTAATTGTTCTGAGAAATTGAAAGATGTACCATTGCTTCTTCCATATTCTTATGTTCATAGAGCTGGATCATGAGTGACATACAATATAACATATAAAGAAAGATTAAAAACAATAATATTTTTCACATTTCATTTAAGGTTCGACGTTGTTCCTCATTCAAAATTGTGGTATAGGGAAAAAGATGTTGCTCTACAACCACCCCCTTAAACTCTTGAATCTAACTACCCATCTAACTGAAAATTAGCAAGACAGAACAACTATATAATTTAACTATATTATAGACTATTGCATTATATCAGGTTGTACAATATATTCTTGTCACATATTAATGAGTATAATTTTATTATATAAATGCTATGAAAACTAAAGAATTGCCAGTTTGGAAAAACCATAGCTTGATTAAAGCTATTATTCAAAGGTGATTTCTGTTAAGCCATTGATTTTGTGTTCCTTCTAAAAGAATCACTTGCAAACACAAACTCACTGTTCTGCCATTGAGGTAAATGTGTTTTATGAGCATTTTATTGATCAACAATGTATTTTAAGCTGTGATTATTTACACTGCTTCATCTAATTAAAACTCCAGATAAATTATATATATCCAGAAGCCCATTCTATCAGCTTTCACAAGAAAATTTACCTTCCATGTTTTTGAGAACTTTGGACCAATGTTCTTCAACTTTAAGATCTTCCCAATTGTAGCCTAAGATATAGGGAAAAATCATATATGAATTATTATAAGAATCTGAAAATTACATTAATATCGAAAAAGATATTCTCAGAATTGAAATCTGACGTATCAGCTCATTCTTTTTCACTTCTCAATCAGAAATGTAGAGAGCATCAATAATCAATCAATAGGCATCCCGCCTCTTTAAAATATGAAGAAAACTACAGTATTACCGAGTCCAGTTCAATTAAAAAGCTCCAAGCTGATTTTGGAGTTGGAGAATGGCTCTCTCCTCCTTTAAACTCAAGCATGTTGTTAAAAAGAAAATGAAAACTCCCTGTATCATACCAGAAGAAAGAGCCATCTTCTGACATGGGACAGGAGAAAAACCAAATTAATTAAGGGACTATTCTATTACTAATCTCAATTCTTTGACTCTATTCTGATTCTTTAAACTTTTCTTAAAGTATGAATTTTATATCAGAATTCACAAGATATATATATATATATATGTTTTAAACTTTGTTGAGATAATAATGGTCATATGAGTACTAATTAATTTAGAGAAAAGGCTTCGATTAGCTGCCTATACATGTCTTTGTGTTCGAGTCTCTTTTCAGTTTTCTGCAGGAAATCACGGCCAGGCCTAACATCAAATGAAATATCCAGGAAGAAGATGGGGCCCCACAACGACAATTCCACGTGGAAAATAATATCACTAAGCTGACAAACATCATCTACAGATCAGCTTTGGACTACAAAGTGCTTAGAGCAATTCTGAGATGGCTAGCTGAGATGATCCAGTTTCAAAGACTGCTTGAACAAGGACTTGAGACAAACCCTGAACTTTGGCATTATCGATAACAAAGAATATAGTTATCTTTCCTAGAATTTGTCAATTAACCCAAAATTTTTCTTTTCAGAATAAAGATAACTTCGCCCATACCCAGCAGGAAGCAATTTTAAGAATTTGATGCCCACATTCCCAAAGGGGTGGTGTGGGGTGGGTGGTTTTTTGGTCTTTTTATGGGTATTGGGTCTGGGATAGTTTTCATTGTTTAGGAGGGTTGGTTACAAGTTGTTGTTAAGGGTTAGGTAAAGGGCTAGGCAAAAGGTGCTTGTTAAAAAAAAAAAAAAGACAATTACTAGTTTTAAATATTTTACATTCAATTGGATTGTTTTATATTGTATACAAATTATTATTATTGAGATTGAGATTGTTAGAATATACCATATATGTATTTCTAATCTTGTTCGAGATATTGTATTTATACCATTCATTTAACAATGTAATTGTAATTTGCTAATCCTTGAATGTTAGTATTACCAACTATTAGGATATATAGAAATGAAAATTAGTGGTTTTAGACATTACAATTGAACTTGTAGTCATATTAGGTGTGTTGTCAAGATCAAACAGATATATTTTATATAGACAGGTCATCTTCAAACCCTTCAGAGATCTACAGAATATGGCATTTAAAATGTTTTAATAACTTAAGAATTTTTCTTTTTTGCTATGACTATGAGACATGACGGCTCCTGGCAGTACCAATCTACTTCAGAGAAAATATGGGCATTGAAGAAACTGCATATGGAACTAACTTTCATTGTTGCAAAAGTCAGCCACTGGACAACGAAGTATCCTTGAATCAACTGCTGACAAACAGGACAGACAGGACATGAAACCAAGGACTACCAATTCTTGCCAAAACAAGTGTGGTTGTGGCTTTAACAAAAGGCATCTTCTGAAGCCAGGACAATATGGCACCATCCTTGAAGTGAGTGACCTTTACAATCTGTAAAAGGTACCGTGCCCTTTTCTTCGAAGGCAGCTGAACAGGGAGTGGGCCAATGGCTTCTTATATGCAATGGAACAGCAGATGAAACAGTTATTCTTGAGGAATAACTAAGCTCACCTCTCTCAATAGTAGACTGGCGTTTAATAGAGAGATGTGGAGAAGAACAGGATGCCAAGATGAAGCCACATATACACAGCCAAGAAAAATGGACAGCTGAATTGAAAAGACATCAATAATTTCCAGAATTTAAAATCCTGAATCATGACATGACACTAATGGAATTCAGGTGTTTCTGGTACATGGACTGCTCTCACCAAATGTGAGGTCAAACTGTTGACCTTGTATACATCTTAGTTCACAAAAGAGTCTGTCAGATACGCTAAGCCTGTAGGCTGAAGATGATGCCCCAACACTGTGGAGAAACCTCAGGTGACTGTCCAGGTAGCTGGCTGTTTCTGTCAACTCATTTTTTTTGAAGCTGCTTGCATGCACTTCTTGTTTTTATTTTTTATTAGGTAGTATTATTTCCTTCTTGGGTCTCTGAGGGAATTGAAGATCAGTTAGTTATAGTAATAATTATCTTTGTTAAGGATTTCAGAAAAACTCACTAAGAGCTGTAAGTGTATAAATTTGAAAGACGTTATAAGACAGTTCCGTTAGCTATATAAGTTAGGATAAAAAGTGAATCAGGTACATTCTGGACTTACCAAAATAGGATAGATAATGGAATTATTTTCTCTGAATTTGTCAATTACAAATGGACTAGACATTGTTTAGGTATTTATTGTTTGTATATATGGTATATATAGTTATTGTACTTTTGTATATAGTTTTTCTTATATTAGTTATAACTTTTTCCTTTTTTCTTTTTATTAAAATAGAAAAGGGGAAATATAGTGATATTTTATTTGTATTGAAATGTGATTTTATTTGTATGTCAATAAAGTTGCCTTGAGGTCAGAGCAAGCCAGAGCAGAAGCCGAGCAGTAGTGGGGCACGCCCTTAATCCCAGCACTTGGGAGGCAGAGCTAGGCGGATCTCTGTGTGTTCAAGGACATAGCCAGCATAGCAGACACACGCCTTTAATTTCAATACCAACCATAGAAGACCTGGAGGTCTGTACAAACAGGCAGTGATGAGGAGGTCATGTGGCTGGGTTACAACCAATGAGGGAGGAGAACAGAAAGTCTTTAAATAGACAGGACGCACAGAAGTAGGTCTCTTGCGGAGAGGAGGAACCGCAGAAGCAGTGAAGGGTAAGGTTTTCTGCTTTGGCTCTGACCTCGTGGTTTTTAACTCTTCAACTGGCTCTGTGTTTCTTATTTAACAAGCAGGATACATCTACAACCCCACATCCAGATCAACTTCTCTTCTGTATTCCTTCAAATAAACAAGACATAAAAAAACCAAACAAAAACAAAATTGTCAGCCTTCCAAGGGATACTCACCCAATGATACCTAACAAATTACAATAAGTCATATTGTGGTTGGATATGGCAACCCAGTAGGAGGATTAGAGTCCCAAGTGTAGACAAAAAAGACATTTCCCACTCACATTTTTGGAAGTCCCACAAGAACATCAATCTACACAGCCCTAAGGTATATGCAGAGGACCTAGCTCAGGCCCATACAGGGGATTTGTGTTGGTCTCTTCAGTTACTGTGAGCCCCTATGTGTTCTGCTTATTTGCTATTGTGGGCTGCATTCTTGTGTTGTGCTCTAACATTTTTGAGATGTCTTTCTGTATACTGTAGATGTGTTGTTCTGATTGATTGATAAATAAAAAACTGATTTGCCAGTAGCCAGGCAGAAGGTGTAGTATAGGGGGGATAAACAGGAAGGAAAATTCGGAAAAATAAAAATTGAGTCAGGAGACGCTGACAGCCTGCTTTCAAAAAAAGCAAGATGTAAAGAAACTGATAAGCCAAAAGCCATGTGGCAAGGTATAGATTCATAAAAATGGATTAATTTAAGATATAAAAACTAGGTAACAAGAAACCTGCCATGGCCATACAGTTTATAAGTAATGTAAGTCTTGGTGTGTTTATTTGGGTCTCAGTAGCTGTGAGGGGGTTGGAACAAACAAACAAACAAACAAACAAAAAAAAAAAAAAAAACAAACAAAAAAACCAAAAAAAACTCCAGTTACAAATGGCACTCAATATTGGGCAAATGTTTCCACCTAAAACCTGAGAAAGCTTTAAAACAACAACAACAAAAAGATTCTAAAACAGAGCTAAAAACAGCTTTCTAGTTGTCTCCATCAAGTTAGCAATAGCCTGTAGGCTTGAGCTATTCTATGGTGGGTTTGTGGTGTGTGTCCTTGACCTACAACATGGCAGGAATTGAGCATCTACAAGCCACGCATTACACTGCATGATGTATTTAGCCTATACTAGCACAGACCAAAAAAAATGAGGTTTCTGGGGTACACACTGCTTTGATAGAATTGATAGAAGCATAGACCCACTTCTTCTGAGAGTTGATGGTATACATGGCTCACAGATCAAGAGCTTTTGGTAAATGTATCATTGCCATGTTGGAAAGCTGAGGTGGGCTGAGTCGTTCAGTACTAACCACTGCAGTTTAAAACAACAGATTCACAATAAAACAGATTCAAATGGGATAAACCTCTAAATGGTTTACAATGTGTGTGGAAATATATGTAGACATAAAATTAATATATACAGTTATATAAAAATAGGTCATTTTAAAAAATAAATTGCCTAAAAAATAAAAATAATATAAAAAGATATAAAGATAGATATCACACAAAAAGTCTAGACTATATTGTCTTTGGAATTTTTAATTACAGGAAGACATTTAATTATAAAGGCTGCTCAATTAAACATATATATACATATACATCAAAGGTACCTTGACTTCAAAATTAGGATCTAAGGATATGTTGCTTTGGGAAGGAGGCTCTGCTTTTGTTTCCACAGAAAGCAAGAGGCTGTAGATTTGTTCCAGATTAAGATACATCAGGTTTGACAAGCCAAGATTCCCTAAAAGGTCTCCTTTGACACTATGGCCCAGATTGTCCAACATCCAAAATCAACTTCAAGGCAACTGGCTCAGAAAATACAGCATCATAGACTACTCCCTTCAGGAATTGACCATAATCCTAAAACTTTCTTTATGTTTCCACAAAAACACCTTGTCCTCATCCAGCAAAATGTAGTATAAAAAGCTATGGCCAAATTCCCAAATATACAAAGCTAGCTTTAGAGATGAAACTGGCTCACTACTTCTCTAAAACCAAGCATATTACTTTAAAAAAAAAAGTTTGAGAGATTCTTCTGTCCCATATCAAAAAAAAACCTCTGGTATGGGACAAAAAAAAAAAAAAAAAACCCAATATTTTAATTTAAAACAGGTTGATTATAAATACAATCTCTTTTTAAAAAAGGGGGGATGGTATAGATATAATAGGATAAAAGGTAGATAAATGAACATTATTTTAAAGAATAACAACTTTTTAAAAAATGTTTTACATTGCAATGTATTTTAGTTTACTGATACAAATTTAATTTTATTATACTGTTTGTATATTTCTACCCTTGTTTAAGGTATTATGTTCTTGCAGCTCATTTAAATTATACTAGATAATTAAAATATAGATTAATAGTTAGTTTTCTATGATAGTCAAACTTACAGTCAAGTTAAGTTTTCCAGGTATACATAGATGTAATTCAATTAGGTAGTTAATCTTCAAATACTACAAAGACCTACAAAAATATGACATATAAATGCTTTAAAAATTTATACTTTGTGAACATTGAGACATATCTGCTCCTGGTAGCACAGATTTACTTCAGAGAGGAGAATGGGCATCAAAAACATTCTATATGGAGTTTATCTTCTTCTTGACAAAAGTAGCCATTTGGACAAAAAACTGTTCTTGCTTGGACTCCTTGATTGACTGTACATGCAGGACCCATAAGAAGGTGACCACTAAACTTCGCTTGGCAAAATGTTCCTTCAGGTTCCTGATTCAGAAAGGAAACTGCGAAACATTCTAGAGAACACACACACAACCCCACAAAAATGACTGAGAGACTCTAGACCTGTGGGCTGAAGACAGATGCCACAACTTTACAGAGCAACTTTGGCTGATTGTCCAGGCTGCCAGCTGTCTTTGTCTACTCTCACAAGACTCCTGAAGTTGCTTGCATTGTTCTCCCATTTCTCAAATATTATTACATCCTTCTGAGGTCTTTGATGTAAAGACTAGATAGTTATAATTTCCTTAGTTATGATTAAAAGATAAGTTAGATATAAAACTTTTGATATCTTCTTTAATTTTTCCAAATACAAATAAACTGGATATTATAAATAGACTAGATATTGTAACTGTAATTCTTGCTTTATAATTGTTTAGTTGTATGTAATTTTACTATATTAAAGTTAAAACCTAATTTTCTAAGGAAGCGCCATATTGATTTCCAAAGTGGCTGTACAAGCTTGCATTCCCACCAGCAGTGGAGGAGAGTTCCCCTTACTCTACATCCTCTCCAGCATAAGCTGTCTTCTGTGCTTTTGATCTTAGCTATTCTGACAGGTGTAAGGTGGTATCTCAGAGTTGTTTTGATTTGCATTTCCTGGAAAATTAGGGATGTTGAGTAATTCTTTAAATGTCTTTCAGCTATTTGACCTTCCTCTGTGGAGAATTCTCTGTTTAGTTCTATAGCCCATTTCTTAATTGGACTGTTGGGCATTTTGATGTCTAATTTCTTAAGTCCTTTATATATTCTGGATATCAGCCCTCTGTCAGATGTGGGATTTGTGAAGACATTTTCCCATTCTGTAGGCTGTCCTTTTGTCTTGTTGACCGTGTCCTTTGCTTTACAAAAGCTTCTCAGTTTCAACAGGTCCCATTGATTGATTGTTTCTCTCAGTGTCTGTGCTACTAGTGTTATATTTAGAAAGTGATCTCCAGTGCCAATGCATTCAAGAGTACTTCCTACTTTCTCTACTATCAGGTTCAGAGTAGCTGGATTTATGTTGAGGTCTTTGATCCACTTGGATTTAAGTTTTGTGCATGGTGACAGGTATGGATCTATTTGCAGCCTTCTACACATTGACATCCAGTTATGCACATATGTTTATATACTTGTAACAATAATTAATTTTAAAAGAGATACCATGAATTTGAAAAAGAACAAGAGGGGGTATATTAGAGTTGGGGGGTAGAAAAGTAAGGAGAAATGATATAATTGTAATCTTAAAAATAAAAAAAATACCTGTAAAACACAGAAAATACCAAAACAAAATGTAACACAAATCTTAAAAGGTTTCATTAATTAAAAAACAAAAACAAACAAAACAACAATTAAAAAACAGCTTTGGGGGTGAACTGAGAGATCAGAGGAATAGAATAAGCCATCCACAAGTTCTTATTGCCAGGAAATCCTCAGCCCAAGAAAGATCTCCTTCCTGTATACTCATGCCTGTATATCTTTCTGTGTGCTGCCATCTTACTTCCTCTCTCTGCCCAGCTACAACACTTCCTCTTTTTGCCCACCTCTATCACTTCCTGTCTGTCTGTACAGACCTCCAGACCTCTATGATTAACTAGTGCAGGGATTAAAGGCATGTGCCACCATGCCTGGCTCTGTTCCTAGTGTGGCCTTGAGCTCACAAAGATCCAGATGTATCCCTGCCTCCTGAATACTAGAATTAAAGGTGTGTGCTACCACTGCCTGACCTCTATGTTTAATATAGTGGCTGGCTTTTGTCCTCTGATCCCCAAGCAAGCTTTATTTGTTATAGCACAAATAAAACATCACCAGAACAAAATACACCAAGACCCTTGGGTTCCAATTTGTATTGGCAAGTTAAAAGGCAGGCATGGGTCCTACCTTGGGGTGTTGTTGAAATACCCAGTGACACTCCATTGAAGAAAACTGCTTTTTCTTTTCCAAGCTGGAATCAATTGCAAGTAGCTTTTTAGTTAGGAAGAGGGACTTTGTGCCCATTTTACATTTTTAGTGCAGGGTTTCTAATTGCTTTGAACTGTCACAGTCTCTGTGAGTTCTTATGTTTATCAGTAAGTTATAAGAGAAACTCACCAGGTTATGATCTTTAAACAAGTAGGAATAAAATTGTGTAAATCTCATCCATGCTTTATTTCACAGCTAAAAACTGTAACTTCTTTTCTCCCACCATACTACAACTAGAGTCTACAGCTGTGCAACTGGAGATAAGGAAAAAATTTTAAAAATGTTTGAATGTGATATATTATGAAACAAGTATAATGAATATGTTTTGGTTAATATGTTCAGTATTTTATATCACAGTTTTATTTCAACCTTTGTATTCACAACTTCCAAAAGCAATTATTAATACACTGATATCCAATTTTCATCTCTTAAGCTAACTCATAGTTCATAGGAACATATGAACTACTTAACAAAGAAGAATACCTAAGGGTAGGGCAAGAACCTTAGGTATATACATCTGTTATAAGTACAAGATGAAAATCACAGGAATTGATTGAGAGATTATCCTAGCATATCCAAACATTTGTTACATATTGGTTTTGATAAGATTCACACACATTGTTTTATATTGTTTTAATCAATGTTTAATTTTTCATGCATACACTTTCCAATGGAAATTAATTTAATCTCATACAAAGTTTTACTTCTTAGCTCTGGCAAATAAAACTAAGGACTGACCATATAGTATTAGCATTTAGTACTGAATATATTTTAAGGTGAGTTCATTCATGAATTGTAGAAAATTTTAGTAAGTTCTTGAATATCTTTTATTTTCAAATTTTATTTGCCCTTTACTATATTTGCCATGATAAATGAGCCAACAGTGGTGCATAGCTTAGTGAAATACAGACTTTTTCCCAATGCCTTTGTCCATTCTAATAATTTTCAACAGGGTTCCATTTAGCAGTCCTAAATAGAACATAAGAAATCTGTCATGATTCTCATGTGATTTCTAAAACATGTCTTAAAATTATTGGTTGTAATATCAGCCACAAAATGATTAGAAACTCTCCCATTTGTACAGCATATACTTTCCATTCCACTCTTTTTTTTTTAAATTTTACATATCAGCCATGGGTTCCCCTATCCTCCCTCTCCCACCCCCATCCCTGCCTTCCCTCCAGCTCAACTCCCCTAATTCCCATCTCCTCCAGGGCAAAGACTCCCCTGGGGATTCAGCTCAACCTGGTAGATTCAGTACAGGCAGGTCCAGTCCCCTCCTTCCAGGCTGAGCAAAGTATACCTGCATAAGCCATAGGTTCCAAACAGCCAGTTCATGCACTAAGGTCAGGTTCAGGTCCCATTGCCTGGATGCCTCTCAAACAGTTCAAGCTATTCAATTGTCTCACTTATCCAGAGGGCCTGATCCAGTTGGAGGCTCCACAGCTTTTGGTTAATAGTTCATATGCTTCCATTAGTTTGGCTATTTGTCCCTGTGCTTTTTCCAATCTTGGTCTCAAGAATTCATATTCTTACAACCCCTCCTCTTTCTCAAAGATTGGACTCCTGGAGCTCAACCTGGGACCTGGCCAAGGATATCTGTATCCATTTCCATCAGTTATTGGATGAGGGTTCTAGCATGACAGTTAGGGTGTTTGGACATCTCATCACCAGACTAGGTCAGTTTGGGCTTTCTCTTGACCATTGCCAGTAGTCTACAGAGGAGGTATCTTGTGGATTTCTGGGGACCTTTCTAGCACTTTGCAACTTCCTATTCTCATGTGGTATTCATTTATCATGGTCTGTTATTCCTTGTTCTCCCTCTCTGTTCTTGATCCAGCAGGGATCTCCTGCTTCCCTAAGCTCTCTTTTCCTTAAAACTTGCACTTCATTATCCCCACTCACATCCAAGATGTTCATGTAGATCTCATCCATTTCACTGTGATTGGACGTTCCCTGTGTCTTTCTTAGGGTCCTGTTTTCTAGGTAGCCTCCCTGGAGTTCTGAGTAGTAGTCTAGTCATCTTTGTTTTACATCTAGTATCCTCCTATGATTGAGTACATATCATGTTTGTCTCTCTGATTCTGGGTTACCTTACTCAGGATGATATTTTCTAGATCCATCCATTTGCCTGCAAACCTCATGATGCCATTGTTTTTCTCTGCTGGCTAGTACTCCATTGTGTATATATACCACATTTTCTTTATCCATTCTTCAGTTGAAGGGCATCTAGGTTGTTTCCAGGTTCTGGCTATTACAAACAATGCTGATATGAACATAGCTGAGCAAATGCCCTTATGGTATAATTGAGTAGTCCTTGGGTATATGCCCAAGAGTGCTATAGCTGGGTCTTGGGGGAGATGGATTCCCAATTTTCTAAGGAAACACCATATTGATTTCCAAAATCACTGTATAAACTTACATTCCCACCAGCAGTGGAGGAGAGTTCCCCTTGCTCCATATCCTCTCCAGCATAAGCTGTCTTCTGTGTTTTTGATGTTAGCCATTCTGACAGGTGTAGGGTTATATCTCAGAGTCAATTTGATTTGCATTTCCCAGATAATTAGGGAAGTTGAGCAATTCCTTAAATGTCTTTCAGCCATTTGAGCTTTCTCTGTTGAGAATCCTCTGTTTAGATCTATAGCCCATTTCTTAATTGGACTGTTGGGCATTTTGATGTCTAATTTCTTGAGTTCTTTATATATTCTGGATATCAGCCCTCTGTCAGATGTGGGGTTGCTGAAGACCTTTTCCCATTCTGTAGGCTGACACTTTGTTTTGTTGACCATGTCCTTTGCTCTACAAAGGCTTCTCAGTTTCAACAAGTCCCATTGATTGATTGTTTCTCTCAGTGTCTGTGCTACTGGTGTTATATTTAGAAAGTGATCTCCAGTGCCAATGCATTCAAGACTACTTTCTACTTTCTCTTCTATCAGGTTCAGAGTAACTGGACTTATGTTGAGGTGTTTGATCCACTTGGACTAAAGTTTTGTGCACAGTGACAGATATGGATCAATTTGCAGACTTCTACAGTTGACATCCAGTTATGCCAGCACCATTTGTTGAATATGCTTTCTTTTTTCCATTGTACATGTTTGGCTTCTTTGTCAAAAATTATATGTTCATAGGTTTGCTGATTAATGTCATGGTCTTCAATTCTATTCCATTGGTCCACATGTCAGTTTAAATGCAAGTACCAAGCTGTTTTTATTACTGTAGCTCTATAGTAGAGCTTGAGGTCAGGGATCGTGATGCCTCTAGATATTGTTTTATTGTACAGGATTCTTTCGGCTATCCTGGGTTTTTTGTTTTTCCATATGAATTTGAGGATTATTCTTTCCAGGTCTGTGAAGAATTGTGTTGGTAATTTGATGGGGATTGTGTTGAATCTGTAGAATGTTTTTGGTAAAACCGCCATTTTTACTATGTTAATCCTGCCTATCCATGAGCATGGGAGATCTTTCCATTTTCTGACATCTTCTTCAATTTCTTTTTTCAGGAACTTAAAGGTTTTGTTATATAGTTCCTTTGCTTGCTTAGTTAGAGTTACCTCAAGGTATGTTATATCATTTGTGGCTATTGTAAAGGGTGATATATCTCTGATTTCTTTCTCAGACTGTTTATATGTTGTACATAGTAGGGCTATTGATGTTTTTGAATTGCTCTTGTATCCTGCTATGATATATTTAAGCTATATCAGTTCCTTGATTGAAATTTTGGGGTCACTCATGTATACTATCATGTCATGTGCAAATAGGGAAAGCTTAACTTCTTCCTTTCCAATTTGTATCCCCTTAATCTCCTTATTTTGTCTTGTTGCTCTGGCTAGAACTTCAAGTACCATATTGAATTAGTATGGGGAGAGCAGACAGCCTTGTCTTGATCCTGATTTTAGTGGAATTGCTTTGAGTTTCTCTCCATTTAATTTGATGTTGGCTGTGGCTTGCTGTAAACTGCATTTATTATGTTTAGGTATATTCCATGTATTCCTGATCACTCCAAGACCTTTATCATGAAGGGGTGTTGGATTTGGTCAAATGCCTTTTCTGCATCTAGTGAGATGATCATGTTGTTTTTTTTTTTCTTTGAGTTTGTTTATATTGTGTATTTCATTGATGGACTTTCATATGTTGAACTTCCCTTGCATCCCTGGCATGAAGCCTACTTGTTCATGCTGGATAATTGTTTTGATTTATTCCTGGAATCTGTTTGCCCGTATTTTATTGAGTATTTTTGCATCAATGTTCATGAGGGAGATTGGTCTGTAATTCTCTTTCTTTGTTGCATCTTCTTTTGGTTTAGGAATCAGGGTAATTGTAGCCTCATAGAAGGAGTTTGGTAATATTCCTCCTTCTTCTATTGTGTGGAACAATTTAAAGAGTATTGGTACTAACTCTTCTTTGAAGATGTGGTAGAATTCTGCACTGAAACGATTTGCTCCTGTACATTTTTTTGGTTGGGAAACTTTTAATGACTGATTCTATTTCCTTAGGGGTTATTGAACTATTTAAATGGTTTATCTGGTCTTGATTTAACTTAGGTATGTTGGACCTAGCCAAAAAACATATCCATTTCTTTTAGATTTTCCAGTTTTGTGGAGTAGAGGTTTTTGAAATATGACGTGATGATTCTCTGGATTTCCTCATTGTCTGTTGTTATGTCCCCCTTTTCATTTCTGATTTTGTTAGTTTGGATGCTCTCTCCCTGTCTTTTGGTTAGTTTGGATAAGGGCTTGTCTATCTTGTTGATCTTCTCAAATAACCAACTCTTTGTTTCATTAATCCTTTGTATTGTTCTCTTTATTTCTATTTTCTTGATTTCAGCTCTCAATTTAATAATTTCCTGGCATCTATTCTTCCTGGGAGTTTTTCCTTCTTCTTGTTCAAGAGCTTTCAGGTTTGCTGTTAAGTCACTAGTGTAAGATTTCTCCAACTTCTTTTTGTGGGCATTTAGTGCTATGAATTTCCCTCTTAGCACTGTTTTCATAAGGTCCCATAGATTTGGGTATGTTGTATATTCACTTTTGTTGATCTCTAGGAAGTCTTTCATTTATTTATTTATTTATTCCTTAATCCCTTGGTGATTCAGTTGAGCATTATTCAGTTTCCATGAGATTGTAGGTTTTCTGTTGTTGTTGTTGAAATCTAACTTTAAACCATGGTGGTCTGATAGAACACAGAAGATTATTCCAATTGTTTTGTATCTGTTGAGATTTGCTTTGTGGCCAAGCATGTGGTGGATTTTAGAGAAGGTTCCATGGGGTGCTGAGAAGAATGTATATTCTTTTTTGTTTGTGTGGAATGTTCTATAGAATTCGATTAAGTCCATTTGATTCATAACATCAGTTAAGTCCTTTATTTCTCTGTTAAGTTTCAATTTGGCAGCTCTGTCTAGTGGTCAAAGTGGGGTCTTGAAGTCTCCCACTATTAATGTGTGGGTTTTTATATGTGATTTAAGCTTTTGTAATATTTCTCTTCCATATGTGGGTGCCCTTGTGTTTGGGGCATAAATGTTCAGAATTGAAACTTCATCTTGGTGGATCTTTCCTGTGATGAGTATGTAATGTCCTTCTTGATCTCTTTTGATTGATTTTAGTTTGAAGTCTATTTAGCTGGATATTAGGATGGCTACACCAGCTTGCTTCTTAAGTCCATTTGATTGGAAAGTCTTTTCCCAGCCTTTTATTCTTAGGTAGTGTCTACCTTTGAATTGAGGTGTGTTTCTTGTATGCAGCAGACTGATAGGTCCTGTTTTCATATCCATTCTGTTAGTCTGTGTCTTTTTATAGGTGAATTAAGCCCATTGATATTAAGGGATAGTAATGACCAGTGATTGTTCATTCCTGTTTTTTTTTTTTTTTTTTTCATTTTGTTGGTAGTGTCTGTGCACTTCTGTTCTTTGGGGTTACTGCTGTGGTGTTATCTATTGCCAGTGTTTTCAAGGGTGTATCTGACTTCCTTAGGTTAGAATTTTTCTTCTAGTGCTTTCTGTAAGGCTGGGTTTGTGGATAAGTATTGTTTAAATCTGGCTTTGTCTTGGATTGTCTTGTTCACTCCATCTATGATGATTGAAAGTTTTGCTGGGTGTATTAGTCTAGGCTGCGATCCACCATCTCTTAGTATCTGTTATATATGTCCAGGTCCTTCTGCCTTTCAAAGTCTCTTTTGAGAAATCGGGTGTTATTCTGATTGCTTTTGCTTTATAAGTCACTTGGCTTTTTTCCTTTGCTGCTCTTAATATTCTTTCTTTATTCTGTACATTTTAATTGTTTAATTATTAAGTGGTGAGGGGACTTTTTTTGGGGGGGGGTCTAGTCTGTTTGGTGTTCTATCAGCTACTTGTATCTTCATAGGGACTTTTTTCTTTAAGTTGAGAAAGTTTCCTTTTTGAATCTTGTTAAAGATATTTTCTATACTTTTGAATTAGTATTTTTCTCCTTTCTCTATCACTTTTATTCATGTTTGGTCTTTACATGGTGTCCCAAATTTCTAGGACATTTTGGGTCATGACTTTGTTGACATTAGTGTTTTCTTTGACTGATGAATCTATTTCTTCTACTGTATCTTCAACACCAGAGATCCTCTCTTCCATCTCTTGCATTCTGTTCCTTATACTTGCATCTGAAGTTCATGTTTGTTTACTCAGATTTTCTATTTCCAGCATTCCCTCTGCTTGTGTCTTCTTCACTTTTTCTATTTTCCTTTTAAGGTTTGGACTGTTTCCCTCATCTGTTTCATTGCTTTTTCATAATTTTCTTTCAGGTACTTATTGTTTTCTTCTGCTTTATTTGTCCTTTCCTCTAGTTTTTTATAGCGTTCTTCCCATTTTTTGTTTGTCTGTTTCTCCACTTCATTTTTTATTTCTTCTATACAAGGCTCTAGCCCCTTCATGATGTTATTTATAAGGTTGTTTCCTTCTGCTTCTTCCACTCTGTGATGTTCAGGTGTAGCTGTTGGAGGAGGTCTAGTTTCTGGTGATGCTGTATATCTCTTTATTTTGTTGTATGTACTTCTGCCTTGAAGTCAGCCAATCTCCTTGTGTATCAGTTCTTGGTCTTATCAGAGCACTTGGTCCAGACAGAGCTGACAGATTTAGAGAGCCTCTCTCTGGTCCAGATGGAAGCTCTGGGTCAGATGGGTGCTCTGTTCCAGATGGGAGTGCTGGCTGGATGGGTGCTGGGGGCTAGTCTCTGAGTCTCAGGAAGTGGCTGGTTTCTTGAACAGATGGGGTGTGCGGCAGGGTGTGGAGATTGCAGGGTCTGCCTGTAGTCTTGGAAAAGGGAACCTTCCCATGGGGCTTTCCGGATGGTCAGAAACTGGGGCCAAGTTGGGCAGGTCTTCCCCGGGATGTCTGGTGCCCAGGGGTGGGTAGTTCTTGAATTTCATGACAAATAAAATGACTAGGCCAGCTGGAATTTCCCATGGGTGACAAAATTCCTTTGGAATGTTAGAGCTTTCAATCAAAATGAGAAAGTATGTCACATTCAATTAATTTGTGAAGAGTCTACATGAAACCTGAATAAAAGAAATTATAAAATGCTGGGCGTGGTGGTACAATCATTTTTCCCAGCACTTGGAAGTCAGAGACAGGTCAATCTCTTTGAGTTCAAGGCCAACCTTGTCTAAGTTTTCGGACTTCCAAGACTGTGTAGAAAGACCCTATCTCCAGAAAACAAAACAAAAATAAAATTTGAAAATATAAAGTGACATGAAACTATATAAGTTGCATTGATCATTGATATATATTGACAATATGAATGTAATTTTCACATGAGTAGATAAAGTTATGAATATTAAAATCAGAAGGATTATCATTTTCTCATAGGATAAGTTTATAATATGTTACCAAATTCTAAGAAATAATCCCCAATTACATACACACACACACACACACACACACACACTTTTCAACCACAAATAAACTCAATTTTTGTATTTATAAATATATGTGTTATATGTGTATGTATGTGTTTGTGTGTGTGTATATGTAAGAATAATAATTAGAGAATGAAAGGACATGCATTTAAAAAAGGGTGACAAACACAGAAGGAATTGAAAGGAGCAGAGACTCAATGAAATGATATAATTCATATGCACAAATGAAACCACGCCCAAAAAATCCAAAAAAAAAAAAATACCAGAAAACTGAAAAATGACATAATAAAATAAATTGAAATTTATTAACCATGTGAAAACAAATTCCAAATCTGCTTCCTCTAGATTGTTTTCACTGTTATAATAGTTTATATGTAATTGGCCCCTTAGGTTCACAGGGAGTGGCACTATTAGGAGGTGTGGCCTTATTGAAGTAGATGCAGCTTTGTCAGAGGAAGCATGCCACTGGGGGGGGGGTGCTTTCAGGTCTCCTATGCTCACAATAATACCCAGTGTCTCAATTCACTTCTTGTTGCCTGCAGCATCAGATGTAGCTCATTCTCCAGTCTCAGTTCCTTCATCAACACCATGTCTTCCTGAATGCTGCCATGTACTGCCATGATAATAATTCACTAAACCTCTAAAACTGTCAGTCACCCTTAATATATATTTCCCTTTATAGGGGATGGCGTGGTCTTGGTATCTCTTCGGAGCAATAGAAACCATAACTAAGACATCTGTAAATAACAGGAAATATGTGCTCAGTATATGGACCTCTTAGGTTATAATCAATATAGTCACTGCAGTCCTTGGAAATTCTAATGTCTAGTCCTTTTAGAAATTCAAGACACAACTCAATACTTCCTCCAGGCATGAGTAAACCCAATTTTAAAATGTGTTCAAATAACCCAGCAATACTTAGACTTCAGGTTTAACATATTCTCCTATACATTTCTCCTTACATCAAATACACATTTTTAAGTAAGACAATTGTACCACTTCCAATGATTTCAGAAGTTATTGAATTTATGAAAACATAAAATTAAACTGGCTTTAATTTTTACATGTTAATGCTAATTTATGAATTCATAGTGAAAATGTCTTCTCAGAAACAGTATCTTCATCATGTTGTTAATGCATCCTATAGAAAATGATGTTATCATTTTCAAAGTAATAACTAATGAATAAAATAATTTTCCTAGTAAATAGTGACTTCTTAAATTTTTAGATTAATTTTGTACGTGTAATTATTGATTCTTGTGTATGTGTGTATGTGTCTGTACCTATATGAATAGTGTGTAGATGTGTATACAAATGAGGGGTGGATGGTGCACGTTCCTGTCCACACGCATGATGATACAAAGGAAAGCACCAATTCTATCCATTTATTGTTCTCTACAACATTTCCTTAAGACAAGGTCTCCAATGAGCCTTGACCTTAATCTTTTTGGTAAGAGCCTATGGGCTCTACAGTACCTCCCTTTACCAGTATTTTGTTAAAAGTGTGCTGCCATGCCTGATTTTTGACATGAGAATCAATAATATTATATCAGTTTACACAAAAAATGCTATTGCTCACTGGTTCCTGCCACCTAGTATTGCAAGTGTAATATTTTAGTAATCATCAGAAACCATTGTCAATCTCTTCCACATTCTCCTTATGGCATTTTTTATTTCCTTATTCCTGAAAGTGTAAACCATAGGGTTCAGAAGTGGGGTCATGATGGTGGCAAATGCAAATGCATTTTTCTCAGAAGAGAAACCAGTTGTTGGTCTTGCATACATTAATATGCATGACACAAAGAACAAAAGTACAACAGTAATGTGGGATCCACAAGTGGAGAGAGCTTTAAGTCGACCCTCAGAGCTGTGGGATCTCAGAGAGTACAATATGACACCATAGGAGATAAGCAAAATAGAGAAGATTATGATGCAGATAGACCCACTGTTAGCAAACACCAAGATTACAAATATGTGTGTGTCAGTACAGGCAAGCTTCAGTAATGGGAACAAGTCACACACATAATGATCAATAACATTAGGTCCACAGAAGGGCAGCTGCAAAGTGAAGGTAATTTGTATGATAGAATGCAAGAATCCTCCAGCCCAGGATATTGTCACCAAAATGCCACAGAGCTTCCGGGTCATAATGGAAGAGTAATGTAAGGGCTTGCAAATGGCCACATAGCGGTCATAGGCCATGGCTGACAGGACAATCACCTCTATCCCAGTGAAGAAGTGGACAGCAAACAGTTGCATCATGCAACATTCAAAAGAAATGGTCTTCCTCTCATAGAAGAAGTCTACAATCATCTTAGGTGTGACAGTAGAAGAAGTACATGCATCCAGTAAGGACAGGAATATCAAGAAGAAGTACATGGGGGAGGCAAGCAGCGTGGGACTATAGATGATGGTCACCACAATCATCATGTTGCCCCAAATAGTTGCAAGGTAGATCAATAAAAACACAACAAACAGTATTTTCTCAACCTTTGAGTTCTGTGAAAGCCCAAGAAGTATGAACTCAGTGACAAAACTCTGGTTTTGCATTATTCTCAAGAAGATACTGAAGTAAAATCTGTTCACTTAAATCTGAAATTATGAGAAAAGAATACATCATTTAAGTTTATATAATCACCATGTACAAGTTGCTGCTTTCTTGATTATTTTACTATTAAAAAAAGAATATTATAACTTCTTAAATGTATAGTTGCATAATATGTAGTACTGAAGATAAGTTATATTATTGAATACATTATATAGCCACATTAAAACATTGGAGATTAAAGCATCTACTTGGGTGAGAGTAGAGCAATGGCCTATATTTTAAGGGTCAGCTTTCATCAACCCTCATGGAATTCTTGAAGTGAAACATTGAAATGCATTATATACTATTCTCGATATAAGTGAAGACCAGAATGTTAGTCACCTTTGACTGATCAAAGCATTCACTGTCTCATCTACCAACAGAAGAAGCAGTATATATTTTATAGCACGTTTGAAAATCAATGATTCAGCTTTATTGTGTGTAAGAATGTGCATTTATGGAAACTTCCAATAACATAATCTATTCTTTATAAAACAGAAAATCTTTGGGAAAGTATGCAGCATTCCTCTATGTGCATTTGTTGAAAGGTGGAAATTTCACTAAAATCATCATTTTACAACTTAACAAGAACTTTACAAAACTTAACCTATTTTCATTAAAACTAAATGAAATACTTCAAAAAGAGCAATTACTCCAGACTTGAAGATCTAGTACTAGTCAGCAGTGTGTTACAGTCTTTTGTGCACTTTAATTTTTCACAAGTTTTCATCAAAGCTTTTATGATCAAACAAAGAAAGGATGCTCAGCTTGGGACTCAAGAGACATAAGCTTCAAGAGACATGATGTGTCCACAGAACCAACAGGGTAAAGAGTGAGATTAGTCTCCTTTGTAAGAACTTCAGGAAAGGGATGTTCTTTCTAATCTCTTTCACTCTATAAGAGTTAAAGCATAATCTTCCTTTGTCCTTGTATAAATGGGACATCTTGATCAAGGCAAAAGAGTCAGTGGTGAAGAATCAGAAGGCCAAGAACCAATCATCTATGAATGAAAATAGGTGACAACACAGAGCTAAAAAAACAGAATCCCACCCTCAATTGTGATTTATAGTCTTCCAACTTAATTATTTGCCAACTTACCCTCTCATTTCACGCTATTAAATGGTCAAATTTGAAAAATATCAAAGTGTTACTTGTTGTAGCATTATTTTGCAATGCTAGATGTAATTTATTCACAAGAAAACTCAACTGTGTCACCCACAGAAAGTAATTTTAAACCCAAAAGTTGTTTCTTTTCCTGTCCTGTAATACATTCTTGTGTACGAATATATGCAAGCATATACATATTCCTGTGCATGCATTTGTATGCAAGCCTGTCTACTGTTACAAATACCTGTTTGTATAAGAAAAATTGGTTTGTCCTTAAAATAAAAATGAGATGTTGCAATGACTGACATCTAAAGAAGGTAGACATTATTTCCCATGTTTATAAGTAGATTATGAGACAGTTTATTTACTTATTTTACAGCAGTCATTTACATGATGTCCTATGGTCAGTTCCTCACTAGCATATATAATATGAACTCCATCTACTCACATGCTATAGTCAAAGTCAACAGTGATCTAACACAAACTGTATAAAGTCACTGAATCAGAATGTAATCATTTACTATAAATTAAGATGAACACTAATTTCTTTAGCAGTTGTCCTTCAGAGATAATTCAGGATTCACAAAGAAGTTTAGTAGGAAAACAGCAAGGCATGGTGCCTATGAATAAATTGTCAGAATGAACCTCAGCATTTCACACAATGAAAATGCAAAGGGAAATAAGGGCTACTTTAAACTCTCAGACATGTGCTAAGTTCCAAATCTCTTACCTTTAACTCTGCTGTGGATTCAGTTCCTTTATGTTTCTAAAGTTCCAGAAGCGTCAGGTTTTATTATGTATGGCTTTCATAAGTAGGTTTATCTTAAGTGTTTTAGGGAACTGTCATAAAAATAAGGATGGAATCAGAAGCATAGATGACAATGAATGTTAAAACAAGTTGCTGCATATAATCAGAGAGAAGTAAGGATACTTTTAGATATAATTCCTGCTCACCAGTGGCCAAAACTGACAATTGCTTTTCTTCATATTTATTCACATGGAAAATTATTTTTTTATAGATTTCAGTGAGCTATGAGAGTTTCAGTGCACAATACCTTCTTAGGTTCTCTAAAATGAATGGTGCATGTCAGCTACCCTTGTTGCATAATCCTTCCTATTAGAAAAAATCTGAGAAATTCCAAAGAAAATATAGCACTATGTTAATTTTAATTTTTATTGCATTTAGTTTCATCTTTCTAATTTTAATTAAGGAACCCAATGCATGTTTGTTGCAAACAAAATGACACCTTCATTTTTTCAGTGAAGCAAGTTCCAAAACTCATGCTAACACATCTACTATGGAAAATAAATAAATTGTAATTGTGGTTTATGATCACAAGGATTATGATTTTAAATAATTAAAAATATAATCGACCTAAACACCAGGCATAATACAGATTTATTCCTACATTACAAAAGGGGTTATAGTTCAGAAGTAAGCTAAATATAAATAAAATGTTTAGTTAAGTATGATTTGCCCATGTTTATTTCATAATCTTGATAAAAGTATTCACAGTAAAGCAGAGTATCTGAATCAAGTAAAACTATGTGAGTTATGTCTTGTAACCTTCTATACTGTCATGTGCTAACATAAAATGAGACTAAATAAAATGTTAAGTAGAAAGTACAACAGCTCACTTTTTGTTATTAAACAAGTGGGAGAAAGGCTATGTGTAGAATAGCCATGCACTATTTATTGAACATCCAGAATTCAATGTTTTGGGTCCATGAAAGACAAAGGAGTAAGTAGATCTCTATTTTGTCATTGGGACAGGCAGTGGAGGAAGGGAGATCTACAAGGTCTGATGTAGCCCAGGCTGGACTCAAACACACCACTTAGCCTAGTATGTCTTTAAATTTCAGGTCTTCTCTTCTCTCTCTACATGCTGGTATATCAATCTTCTGTCACCACACTAACCTAAACCCATGGTCCCTATCAACATACCCTACAAACTACCCATCAAACAAAAGATATTTGAATAGAAAATGTTGAATATTTAGACAGTGTCTGCATACATATGTTGATAAAAATTGAATCATGAAAAAAAGTCAGATTAAAATCACATATTAGAGGCTGGAGATATGGCTAAATGGCTAACAGCACTTAATGATCTTCCACGGGGCTTGAATTCAGCTCCCAGAACCTATATCAAGCCTTATAACCGTAAAGTTATACTTTATTAATAGCAAAGATTTTGTTTTTATGAACCAAATACTTAAAATTAAATAACAAAATTAAAATCTACACAATATATTTTCAAATTCTGTGAAAGGTTCTGAGATTTGCAGAACTTTCACTAGCAAAAATGAAATCAATAGATTAACCACACACATCTGGCAGTCATATTTTTCTTTTTTTAATTATTTATTTTATTTTTGAGGTTATAGTATAATTATATGATTTCCCCTTACTTTATTCCCTCCATAGTATCCCATGTACTAATCCTTTTTCATTTTCAAATTAATGACCTTTCATTCCATTATTTGTTTTTCCATGCATTATATGTCTACGCATATAAAAATATGGTCCTAAATAGAAACTTCTCAATCCATATAATGTTACTTGTGTTTCTAAAAAAGTATAAACCTTTCACAAACATTAATACTATAAATTCAACCATTTAACCCTTTCATTTGCTCTTTCCCTTCTAAATCCATATTCTCAGATAGGAACCCACTCATTTTCTCTGTATTTCTTCCCACACATTCCATTGCTTTCTTTTCTCTAAAAATCATGTACTGTAAGAATCTATTATTTATTTCTGGTCTTTCTCAGAGTCCCTCGTTGCATAACTCTGGTCACTGAGCCATGTTCTGGAGTAGTGAACTTAAGAATTAGGACTCCCTATATCTTGCTTTCCACGTTGCCCATGATTACCTTTCCATTCATTTTAGCAACAGAAATTTTGATAGCATTAATTTACCTGAAGATAATGGGAAGTCTTTCATAACTGTATGGTATATAAAACATTCAGAACTATAAGAGGAATTAGTAGAAAAATTATCATTTTATGTAGAAGCTTTTAAGAAAATTTTAAATATAAAACTTAATATTGTGGTCACAATGGATAATCATGAATTTAAAAGTTACTTGAAATTGACGTCTAAGGTAAAATTATACAAGTCTAACATATTATTACCTAAGAATATTACCTAGCAGTAGAAAGTTTATTAGTGTGTAGCTAAGCAAACTCCTTTCTGCCACTCTCTGGGAAACACATTTTCCTGAGATTACTAAGCTTTTTTCTAATACTGGTTTCCAAAATGTCTCACCTTTGCTTGTCTTACTGTTCCTAGTTACAGGAAATTACTTTACAGTTTCCTCTGACTGTCATGTTGAGTGCTTTCTAAAGCTGTTCTTTGCTGTCTGGGTAACTCTGCTCATTTTAAGAGAGACCAAGTCACAGTCATGAGCACTGAAGAGGTTCAGATCATCAACTAATTGAATTTTCTGAACAGTTCAAAGGCACTCTCTACTGCCTACAGATATTTAAGAGGACATTCTTAAACCAGCAGACTTCACAGGGACTTAAGGTACTTCTCCTGATTCTGTGTCCTTCTCCGTACCATACCTAGTTTCCAGTTATGGAAAGAAAGCGTCTTACATTCTCTATCAATAGCTATGTAGTATAGACAACACCCCCAACTAACCCAGCTTCTGTGCTATCATTCTTCACTTCAAACTTACTATTTTCTAATCAGTGATAACAGAACAGTAAGAATACTTGTGCTATTGAAAATGTTTTTTTCAAAAAATAAATAAACTGCTAGTGGAGAGATAATAGAAAAACAGCACTTGTGACATTTTTCTGTTGCTTGTTTTCAACTTCAAGATGACAAGTTGAAACTGTGTTTAATCTCTTTGGACTTTAAAGAAGCAGATGTTCAAGGAGAAGGAAAGGAGAGTGGGAGGAAAATTGAAGAAAGGAAGGAAGGAAAAAGTTCTTTTTCTGACAACTGACTTTTGGGTACCTGAGCAATTATTAGTTGACAAGCACTGGCATCTGAGCTCTGAATAGACAATTTTAATCACTGATATATTGATTACCCATAATTATATTATCAACACTAATGATGAGGAGCCTGTACACCAGAGTGTATGAAACCCCATACACATAGCTGTGCACTGAAGGTTCTCTGCTTGCTTTAAATACAGTATCCTGACTCACATCATCCACAATTAAAGTACTCCATCATAATTTAAATTAAACTATGAAAATATTGTAATGTACCTTAAATAGATCACCATGCATCACTTCTTGTGAAAAGTCTGAAGTTAAGTATCACCTATTCTTTATGGAGAAGTCCATTAAGGGGTGAACAAAATTCTGTTTGTATCCAATTCCTTTGCACATTTGAGAAAGAAAACTGATTATGGAAATTGATGCAAAGTATGTGAGCATTGCTTCTTGGGCCCTGCCATCATCATGGTCTCATGATACATGAAAAACAAAGAAACCAAGACTTCCTCCTGTGTTGTCACTAGATTTATAGAGGTGTCCCTGAGATGTTACTTGCCTGGGAAAATGATTCTTATTCCACTGGGTTTTTCAGATTTCTCTCTGTGTGAGTTTATGATGCAATTTTTGTGCTTGAACACTTGATTCAATGTTTAAATCACTTTTTATTAATGTGGTTAGAAAGAGTTTAATTTTTCCCAAGGAGGTTCTTTTAAATTTTTCCTAAATGTTTAATTTTTCCACTAGAGAGAGTTTTGTATTTTTCTTCTTCATATTCAATATTCTTTCTTAAATAAGAATTTTAATATCCATGGATGCTATTTTTCTTTTGAATGATCAGGATCCTGTCCAATAATAATTTCATGTAACACTGTATTTAGAGGGATAGCAATGCTATAAAATGGATGGAACAAAATACTTCTTTCATGAATTTAAGCATAATACATAGGTACTCACCAAACATAATAGCTTATGGATTCTTTCATAAGGAACCCTTACACTAATCCCTATGAGAAATGTGTATTGTTTCAGAAATAAAATGGCAAAGACAATTCCTCAAAAAAAACTATGAAAGACTATGTTTAAATATATAAGTTAATTTGAATGTTATTCACTTACACTAAGATTCATGATGTTGTGTGTCTATAGCATCTGTGACCTGGTGGGTAGTTATCTGTTTCATTCCATAGCCAAGGGTGAACTTGAATTCACAGTAATCTTCCTCTCTTAGATTCAAAAATACTAGAGTTTTAGCCTTAGGCCAAAATCTACAGCTTATATCATAAGTTACAAACCAAAAGTGGAATTTTAGAGGTAGAAGGACATCGTATATCTTCACTATGTAAAGTAGCCATGACATTGCTGCTTGAGGGAAAAGTTAAAAGTTGTTTCCGAGATCATTTCAAAGATGGAATAAGTAAAATATTCCACTAAATTGTAAAATTCTTAAGCATTGATTCCTACACTTTTTAAAAATCTGTTTATACAACTTTAAAATAGAATATTTTAAATATTCTTAAATATCTTAAAATAGAAATTAAGTAACTCATGAAAAGATTATAAATAACGGTACACAAACAGCATCAGTATGGTAGTGTATGAACTTCAGAAGAAATGATTATTTTCCTTTAACTTAAATGCTACACATGTGTCCCAACACAGAATAATCACATGACATGAATTACATCCCACAGTCAGTGATATGAGACCTGTAATGGTCAGCATTCAGATACTAATAATTGAATCCCACTCAATTTAAACTACTTGGAACTTGCTAACAAAAATTAATAAAAACTTACTAACTTTCCCTACTTTGCTTAATTCTTTGTTAGCTACTTCTGTATGAAAAACAGTATAATAGTACAAAAATATTTTTAGAGTTCATTAGGGAAGATTATAGAAAAAAATGTTTATACTTATTTATAGCATTTATCCACATTATAGAAATCCAATAAGTGTTTCAGTTAAAAAAAATAAATAAAATAAGAGATGGAGCCCTGGAAAAATGTCTCAGCACTTAAGAGCACTGTGGTTCTTGTAGAGAAACTGTGTTTATTCATAGCATCCACATGGAGGCTCAAAACCAACTCTATTCTGTTTCTAGGGGATACAATGTCTGCTTCTGATCTGGATGGGCACCAGGCACACACATGATTCACATATAGACATACAAAACTTTCATACATATAGAATTTTAAAAATCACAACAATAAATAATATTTGTCTAAGGAAAGAAAGAAATATGGAGTCACAAGCAAGAAAATATAAATAACTGGGCTTGAGATGTCTGTCAACTCTGTGGACATATAGAATTTTAAAAATCTAAACAATAAATAATAAATATTTATCTAAAGAAAGAAAGAAATATGGAGTCACAAGCAAGAAAATATAATTAACTGGGCTTGAGAAGTCTGTCAACTCTGTGGAAGTTATCTTATATCCCACAAATTTCAACTAATTTATAATCATGTCCTCCTGCATTAAATTTGTAAAAACCAATGAACAGACTTTCTTTCTAAAAATGTACAGTTGCATTTTTGACAACTCCTTCTGAAAATTATATTGTAAAATCACATAGGTTAAAAATGTTGAAGCAAGTGCAAGACAAGATAGAAAAATACTCACAGGTAACATAATTTAGTAAATGCACATACTTGGGTATTTTTTTATAATATATGTTCTTTCCCATCCTTTATCTCCTCCCTGAACCTCCCTCCTCTACACCCATCCAAATCCTCACATGACAATACTAAGTAATCAATTCATACTGAACATTAGAAATCCAAACAGTATAATTTTACTTTTAATGAAAATTGATTAATTTTTTTCATAAATATTTCCTGATAAGTTTTTTCTTCCCTCTACACCTATCAGTTCCTCACCAACTCCACTCCTCTCCAGACCCACTCCCCCTTTGTCTCTTATTAGTAGAGGTTTCTAAGAGATAACAACCAAACATGACAAAATATAATATAATAAGGTAAAACAAAAACCATCACAATGAATTTGGACAAGACAAATCAATAGAAGGAAAAGAGTCCAAGGGAAGGCACAAGAGTCAGAGACACACTTGTTCACATTTAGGAGCCACATAGGAACACTAATTTGGAAGGTCTAATATATACTCAGAAGTCTGATGAAGATGGTTGCAGGAAACATGCATGCTGCTTCAATCTTGGTGACTTAATATGAGCTTTGTTCACAGTGATTTAGATGGTGTTGTTTTCTTGATATATCTACCTCCTCTAACTATTATACTCATAAATTCTGCCTCATCTTCCACAGGGTTTCCAGAACTCTGACAGGAAGAATTTGATAGAGACATCATGTTTGGGCATCGGTGTTCCCAGGTTTCTCACTGTATAAAATCTGGTTGTGGGTCTCTGTATTTGCTCACATCTGCTATAGGACAAGACAAACCAATGATGATGGCAGAACAGGGCACTGATCTACAAGTATAGTAGAATGTCATTGTGAGCCCCTTTATCACTCTTTTTGTAGACTAGTATTATTTGTTTTGACCCTAAGTCCTTGGACTATCTAGTCTCAGGTTCTTGGTCACTCAAATAATGTTGGGTATGTGTTGTATCCCATGGTCTGGGCCTTAAGTCAAATCAGTTACTGGTTGGTTATTCCCACAAGCTCAGTGCCACTGTTGTCCCAGTGTATCTTGCAGACAGGACACTATTGTAGATCAAAGGGTTTGTGGCTGGCTTTGTGTTTATGTTTCTCTTTCAGTAGTGTGCAGAGTACCTACCGGTACCAAAGGCTCTAGAACTTAAGAGTGAAGAACTTAAGAGAAGAAGCTTGTCTTCTCTGTGTCCATTGAGTTTTATAAATGTTGTCTTCAACAATGAGTCTTTCTGTCAGTTTGCCGAGAGCAACCTATTGTATTGGCAATAGCCTAGGTTGTCTACAAATTCCCATGGGACCCCTTTGTCCAACTACTCAATAAGATATAACCTAGTATCAGTGCTGGAAGCATTATTTGGTGACAAGTGATGTCCAGCTGGTACTCTCTCTCCTGCATTATTTGGCAATTGTATTTAGACCACCTTCATACATGTATATAATTTAGGAAGCTTCTACTCTATTATGTTTCAAGACTATCCTATAAATACCAGCTAATTTGAGCTGGATTATCCTGAATTCCCTCATTTTCCCACTTATCCTCCCATTCCAGTTCCCTCAATCCATCCATAGTTATCTATTCTATTCTCCTTTCCTAGTGAGATCTATATCTGTACCCTCAGGTTCTTTACTCTGTATCTACCCTTGGTACTATATCTTGCTTATCATTAATTCAACAGCTAATATCCACATATAGGTAAATACATATACTGTGTTTGTTTCCCTGGATGGGGGATAGCTTCCTCAGTATGATTTTGGTTTAGATCCATCCATTTGCCAGCACAATTCATGATGTGATTTTTTTCAATTGCTGATTAATATTCTATTGGCACAATAATGCCAATAAAAATACACCATGCTTTCTTTACCTATTAATTTGTTCACAAGCATTGTTTGTCTAAAATTTCTGACTGTTATCCAGGCAGTGGTAGCACATGTCATTAATCCTAGCACTTTGGAAGCAGACACAACACATAACCATGAGTTGGCTCCAATCTCTGCAGAGAGGCCTGTAGAGAATGTCCTATGTCTCTGGCATTTATGATAGTCTTGGGTCTTTACTGTATCTGTGGGCATCCCATTCCCAGCTTCAAGCAGTTAACTTCTATGACTCTATAGACTCTCCAGCCCTGACATACATAGTTTCACTTAAATTCTCTAAAAAAATATGCCACAACTTTTTACAACCCTCTTCCACAGTCTTATTCCCACAAAATCTTTCATTGCCACAAAATCATTCCCACAAAGACAATGTTGCCAACCCTTCCTTCAGCTGAAGGAGGTGGCAACAATAGACTGACACTCTCTGCAACTTTCTTGTCTATCCTGTAATAATCCTGGAAAACCCACTACCTAGGCAGTTGATCCCAGGGAAAACTGAATTCCTACTGCTTCATTTTCAGTTACTATTTTTTTTCCTTTTGGATAAGGTCATGGTATACAAGTTGGATTTCTTGATTGATTGGGTCTTACCTTTGAATCATACTTGCTCTTATACAGGGCAGCAAAGTGTGCTCCATTGTTGATATTTAGAATTTTTTGTCAGTGCACATCTAGTCTTCTAAATGTAAGCTGCTGGAAGTCTTTTCTACATAACAAACCAATTGTGTGTTTAGGGGTTGGGGTATATGCCCATATTGCTGCTCACTTTCATTGTTAATGGGGCCAAGTGCAATATAAAAGACCCAAACCACAGAACGAATACTCTGCTCTCCTGAAATGTCTTCTCACCAAATAAATTAAGCATTGCCTATAAATTCGACTTCAGTCAAGTCCTCAGGACAGAAGCAAAAAAAAAAAAAAAAAAACATAATTTTCAGCAAATACCATTCAAATGACCCCAGTGTATTTTCTAGTAGAAATCATTCATTGATTCTGAAATCTCATGATGAAAGCTTTCAATGTCCACACTTTCTCAGCACTCTTATTTTCAAAACTCCTACCAGAGTGGCCCATTAAACACTGTCTCTGGCATGGTAGGACTTTTCTAGACTGATGTACCACACACAAGTTCTGAAAGCCTAAAAGACCTATGATTATGTTTATTGAAACACTAACTTCATTCCTTAATCTAAATTTTGTATCAGTTATGTTATTCATTGCAGCAACAGAACTCCTGATACAGCAATCTAATAAAGGAAAAAATATGTTGGGTTATACATTTCCAAGGGGCAATTAGTCATAGTTTGTTCTTATGACACCAGGACGTTGAAGCAGTTGGGCACAGTGCAACATAATCTGAAAGCAGAGCTGTAAGACAAATTACTAAATGATCTTATTAATAAAAAAACCTGGAGCCAGATAGTGGGGTAAAAACTGAGAAATCAGAGAAGCAGAAAGCAACCAGCCTTGTTCTTACCACTAGAAAAGCCTCAGCCACAGAGAGACATACTTCCTGTATATCTAAATGTCTTTCTGTCCCTGCTTTCTTACTTCCTTTCTCTGCCAACCTCCAACACTTCCTGAACTTCCTGTCTGCCTATCCAGACTTCCATGTCTCCATCGTTAGTGCTGGGATTAAAGGCATGTGCCATCATGCCTGACTCTGTTCCCAGTGTGGCCTTGAACTCACAGAGATCTGGATAGGGTGCAAAAATAAAGTATTGCCACACAGAGCAATGGGTATCTTTTCTTTGCTAGTTTCCTTTTGTTTGTAGCATTCATGACACAAGCTAAGAAAAGAGCTTCCATTTGTCGGGTGTATCTTCCCACATCGATATGTTAGTCAAGAGGAACTCACAATGGTGTTTCTAGAGGAAATCCTAATCAAGATCATTCCTCACAAGTATGCCTAGAGCCTTGTCTCCTAGGTGATAAAGATTACGTGAAGATGAGTATCAAAACTGTCACCATACCCATTTTGCTTCTGTATCTTGTCTTATTGCATTGGCTAAGACACGAAGCACTGTGTTGAATAGGACTGAGAGGGAACACCTACGAGTTGTTCCTGATTTTGCTGACTGATTTAAATTTTCTGCTCTTTCAGAAAATTCTTCTTGAAAATTCAAATATTTTCTCCTATATTTGAGAACTGCATCTTTGTTTAGCCCAGGCTTGCCTTGAACTTGCCTCATCTTCTCAAAAAAGCTATCAGGCAGTGGATTTAAGGTATGAGACTCTAATTATAGTTTTAATCAGAGTTTAAAAATTCTAAATTGTAGATTCTAGACATCAGAGGATACTCATTCCTTTCATACCATCTATAAGATTTGAAAACATACTTAATATAAGAGGACTGAGCATTGAGTCTGTTCTTGATAAAGAAAAAAAAACCCTCAAAATTGCATATTAGACTTATTCAGAAAGGAAAAATACCAAACAGTTTGGTACATTATATTCTTAAACATTGATTGATTGATTTTGTATTGATTCAAACACTATAGCACATGAAAATTTTAAATAATTCTTGAAAATATTAGGATAATGTTACCCAGAAGAAGCACAATTTAAGTAGTACACAAATTCAAGATACAAAAGATATATTCTTTCTATGTAAATTTCACATTTGTGTCCTAACACAGAAGAATAATTTTACATGAATTATAATCTATATTTGCTGATATTTGTTAATTAATGTGAATCATCAGGCACTAACAATTTCTTTATACCTGACTCACTCTGTGCAGGCATGCATGGGAAGTAAGATTCTTTATTCTCAGGCCTACCAGGAAGTTCTAGGGAGTTAGATGACTTAAAATAGGTTGCTTGAGATGACCACACTAGTGGAAGCCCATGAACTGAGGAATGGTGGGTGCGGAACCCCCATGGGAATGAACTAGGCCTTCTGGATATGGAAGATGGTTGTTTGGCTCAAAATGTTTGGTGGGGACCAGGGCAGAAGGATCAGGATCTGTCCCTGGTCTATGGGCAGGTTTCTGGAATCCAGTGCCTGTGGTGTGACACCTTGCACAGCCTTGGTGCAGTGGGAAGGGGTTTGGACCTGCCTAGGCTAGGTGTGCTGGGCTCTGTTGAATTCCCATGGGAGATCTCAATTTGGGGGATGTGGGGATGTGATGCAGGGTAGCTTGGGAAAGAGGGCTGGGGGTGGGAGGAGATGGGATCTGTGGATAATATATGGAGTGAGTAGATAATTTTTTTTGTTTGTTTTTTGTTTTTTTCAAGACAGGGTTTCTCTGTGTACCTTTGTGCCTTTCCTGGAACTCACTTGGTAGCCCAGGCTGGCCTCGAACTCACAGAGATCTGCCTGGCTCTGCCTCCCGAGTGCTGGGATTAAAGGCATGCGCCACCAACGCCCAGCATGAGTAGATAATTTTTTAATAAAGAAAAATGAAAAGAAAAAAAAAAAGAGTAGTCTGCTTATGGGAATTCTGAAAGGAGCTTATAAATATTGAAACACTATGAGGAGATCCAGGTAAAGCCAGGAAGCCTGTGGAATGAGGAAGAACTATGCTTTCTCAGTGGTTCACAGAATGAAGGGAATAGACTATACATGGAAACAGCAGTGTCGACTGATAGGCAAGGAAGCAAGTTTCCTAGAAGATCAGGTTTATGGGGTGGAAAGAGTGAGCCTTGCTGATGGTGTGGAATAGAGTGCCTTAAGTAATCTAGAAGCATCAATTCATTTTGTTGATGAATTTCTAAACAGTCTTATTAAATAAAAATCACAGAGCCTCATACAGAGGAAATAGCAAAAGAAATCAGAGCAATTAGCAAAGATCTGACTCCATCTTTCCCAAAGAGAGCTTCTTCCTATCTAACTTGTGTTTTTAATTGACTTTCTGTCCTGCCTTTTCATTGGCTCTAAGCCCAGCCACATGACTACCTCATCACTGCCTGTCTATAAAGACCTCCAGGTCTTTATGGTTGGTACATGGCTTAAAGGCTCTTGTCACCATACTTGGCTGTGTCCTTGAACACTCATAGACTCTGCCTGCCATGTGATCAGATTAAGAGTGTTTGCTACCACTGCCTGAAATCTGCTTATGGCTTGCTATGTGACCTCACTATGTGACCTCTGATACCCAGGCAAACTTTATTTATTAACATACAAATAAAATCACATTTCAGCACAATTAAAATATCACCACAGACTCTAAAGTTGATGTTGCCAATAAAGGGTTGTCCAAGAATTGCCTTAGTTGTTCTGGATTCAGAAATTTACATCAAGATGGAAAGGCACATCAAGATCCAAACTCAGGTCCTCATTAACACACACCAAGTTCTGTAACAAACTGAGCCACATTCTATAACTGGAGACTTCTCCAGCCCCCAAAAAGCACTGTTAGTCTGACAACCATTTATAAAATAAACACACGGATACTTATATTATTTAAACTGCTTGGCCATTAGCTCAGGACTACCATTGTCTAGCTCTTCCTCTTATATTCAACCCATTTTTATTAATCTATACTTTGCCAAGTGGCTTGTGGCTTACTGGTACCTTACATGTTCCTTGGCCAGACGGCCGCTGGCAGGTCTCTCTGCCTCTGCCTTCTACTTTCCAGAATTTACTTCTCTACTTGTCCCACCTATAATTCCTGCCTGGCTACTGGCCAATCAGAATTTTATTTATACAGAGTGATATCCACAGCAATATCCCTATCCATATAAATTAAATGACTTAATGTTTAACCAGGAAAATTAAACAATATCCTCTACATTTTCCCAATTGCATTTTTCATTTCTTTATTCCTGAAAGTGTAAATTATAGGATTCATCAATGGAGTCAAGATATCAAAAAATATAAAAACATATTTCTCAAAAGATAATGCAGAAGTATTTCGTGCATATATTAATATGCATGGGGCAAAGAACAAAACCACAACAGTAATGTGGGATCCACAGGTGGAGAAAGCTTTACGCTGCCCTTCAGAGCTGTGAGATCTCAAAGAGAACAAGATGACACCATAAGAAACAACCAATAAAGAAAAAATGATGATGCAGATAGACCCACTGTTGGCAAACACCAAAATGACAAAAATATGTGTATCAGTGCAGGCAAGCTTTAGTAACGGGAACAAGTCACATATGAAGTGATCAATAAAATTGGGTCCACAGAAGGGCAGCTGCAATGTGAAGATTGTTTGTATGATAGAATGCAAGAAGCCTCCTGCCCAGGCTACTCCCACCAGAATGCCACACACCCTCCTGTTCATGATTGATGAATAGTGAAGAGGCTTGCAAATGGCCACATAGCGATCATAGGCCATGGCTCACAGGACAGTCACTTTGGCCCCAGTGAAGAAGTGGACAGCAAACAGCTGTGCCATGCAACATTCAAAGGAGATAATCTTCCTCTCATAGAAGTCTATAATCATCTTGGGTGTGATTACAGAAGAAATACATGCATCTAGGAAAGATAGAAAAGACAAAAAGTAGTACATGGGGATACCAAAGAGTGAGGGACTGTATACAATTGTTACCACAATTATCATGTTTCCCCAATAGTTATAAGGTAGACCAATGAAAAGAAAAAAACAGTATTTTCTCAACTTTTGGGTTCTGTGAAAGTCCCAGAAGTATGAACTCAGTGACAAAGGTCTGATTTAACATGATTCTTGAGAAAAAGACAAAATAAAGAATTTCACATAAACCTGCAAATGTGAGGAAGAATTTCTTCATATATATTAATATTATCATGAACAAATAAAATAATGAAAAAATG
The DNA here is from genome assembly GCF_903995425.1 of Onychomys torridus. Taxonomy (NCBI): domain Eukaryota; kingdom Metazoa; phylum Chordata; class Mammalia; order Rodentia; family Cricetidae; genus Onychomys; species Onychomys torridus. Next base: position 64,950,013 of record NC_050446.1, read on the forward strand.
TTCAGTACTCAACTTTCTTATCAACAGTTTGTGGAAGGAGAAAGTATAACTATTTTTTGTGCAAATGTTAATAAAGATATTATGATCAAATGAACAAAACTATTATTAACCTGCTGACTTTGGAGACACAGGTCCCAGCACACAGGACTACTTCATAGACTGTACAGGATGATGATTGAGATATTGTATCTCAGTGAGAACTTCAGAGTACTGATTGTTTTTCTACTTTCTAGGTCTCTAAATAATCATTCAAGCATCTATTACTTTGTTTATGCATGAGGAATCTTGATAAGCAAGAGGATAGATGATGAAGGAATAGAAGCCAATGGACCAATGATCTACAAATGAAAATTGGTGAAAATTACATCAGTGAAAAAGAGAAACTTCATGTTGAATATAATTTCTGGTCTTGAGACTTGATTATTTACAAATTATGTATGTAATAAAAATTTGAAAGGGTAAGATATATGGCTTGAAATTTATTTGAATTTTCTATAAAACATGTTGATTAAAAGACTTACCTTCACATCACCAAAGATCAAGAAGAGGATCAAGTTGAAAATGTCTAAATAAGACGCATATTAACATGCCATTAAAACACTGGGCAGAATTCTTCCAATTAAAAACTTTCAATAGGTTGATCTGTTTGGGAGGCACCCAGGCTGTGGGACTAGGACCTGTCCTTAATGTATGAGCTGGCTGTTTGGAGACTTGGGCTTACACAGGGACACATGCTCAGCCTGGAAGGAGCGGACAGGACCTGCCTGTACTGAATCTACCAAGTTTAAATGAATCTCCATGGGTGCCTTGGTCGTGGAGGACATGGGAATGGAGGGGAGGGTCTGGGGGAAAGGTGGGGGTTGGGGAGGGAGGGGGAAGGACAGGGGAACCCATGGCTGATGTGTAAAATTAAAACACATAATAATAAAAAAAATATTTCAATAGAAAACTCTTTAATACAACATATATATAAATATTCTAGCTCTTGAATTCATTTTTCCTAGGTAGATGCAGCTTTAAAATGTTATAGGTTTCTTTTTTCTATATGTACAACAAATACATATTCATAAAATATTTTTCTGTGATTTTTAAAATACATAAATGTATGTATGTGTATATATATATATATATATATATATATATATATATATATACATGTGTAACTTCATATATGTACATATATATGCATAAAGCAAAAAGTTAGTAAAAGATTAATGAGTCTTTATGGAAAAGCAATAGGATGACTGATATTAATGACTATCAAATAAGGGTGACAAACAAATTTTACATGTAAGTAAATCTATCCTCTCAAGTTGCTTGCATTTGACAATGTACTGTTCCTGAGGAGCAAAAATCACTCTATTGTGGATATGGCCACTGGTAGGTTTCCAATGTTCCACTGAAAGGCACCATACCCATTGGAGCAGCATTAATTGATTTAGTGGGTTTAACAACAATGGCAAAAATGAAGCAGAGAGGAAGTCTTTGCTGTTGATGCATTGATGCATTTCATTGTATACAGTAAGAAAATCTCATCTGTAAGGAAATGTTAATGAATATAAAATAGACAAAATAAAATATTATGTAGATAGAAAAATTCTCACTTTCTGTTCTCAAATAATCTGAAAAATGCTTTACATGTAAGAGTCACATACCATGAGATGACCTGTCAGACATCAAGGTTTCAGGTCCACAGAAGACAAACACATGGCTCTTTGTTGTAATGAGATGTTGAGAAAGCTGGATGTAGCTCAAGTTGGCTTCAAAATAACCATTTACACTAGGATGACCTTAATCTCCTGATCATCATTCCTCTACCTCCAAGTGCTAGGATTATAAGATGTGCCACCACAACCTGCCACATGAAGAGTTTTATCAAGACATTCTGCACACTATAAGTCAACAAGAGCATGTAAGTATTGACAACAGCATTATTCTTAAGAATGGCCACATGCATATGTTGATGTGAAAACTGAAGCACTCAAAATACTGGAATGTCACTATGCATGTGTTTGTGGGTTTAGAGAGAAAAAGACATAAAAGTTGAGGAGTAGTTAGGTGGGAAGATATTGGGAGAAGTTTGGGTAGGTGGAAACATGCAATATATTTGTGAAAAAAAATATTTATAACTCTCAATTTAAAAGTTATACCAATTAGAAGAAATTTATTCAAGCAGTGCTTTTGTTGAACATATAAGAAATAACTTCAAATTAAAACCATGTTTATATTCTTTATATTAGTATACCCACTCTTAAAATTTATTCTAAGAATTAAGTTAGAATATTTTTCATTGGGATATGATATAGTGCAAAATATTTTCTTTTAGTGTATAAAGTTAACATTTAGTGATTATAAATTTCATTCCTTGTTATTAATCTCAATACAGATTTCTAAAATAAAGAAACATTGAACATTGAAATACCTAAAATATCCATAATAGGAATGACATATTAATGACTTGCAAAATAAAATCACACAATACAGAAATAAAACACAAAAACTTTGAAGATCGAAACTATAGAGTATTTTTATAGTACATAGGTTAGAGAGGCATAAGAAAATTCAGTCTCCATTTGTTGATTTTATAGAATACAAGTATAGAAATTTTAATATAAATTTTGTTACTATTTTCAAAATATTTTATAATAAACATAAATATTTAAACCACAAAATCAATTTCCAATTAATGTTCTGAAAAGAAATATGTATTGTCAGATCCTTTTTTACACTATCAAAAGTGAAACTCATGTGCTAACAGAGCATAGCATCATGTATAATAATATGTTTAAACTATTATACTCTTTCCTCAAATGTTCATACTGCTAAGATAGTGCCCTCTCACCTCTAAATACCCTTAGATTTCAAATCTACACTTTCATTTAAGGGTTTACATAATTTGTTTAATGGTTTACATAAATGGCTGATCTTCACCAACAGTCATGAATTTGAATATTAAAGAGTGGTCTCCAGTCTTGCTCAGGGATCTCTCCCTGTAGAAACTGTTAACAGATTCATTTCCATGAGTGGTGATCTTGAGGCATGTTCCTCCCTATGCCAACTGTTTATACTGATTACTATTCACACTTACTGAAGCAAAATAGCTAATCACAGCATCATTCTATCTGCAGATAACTGAACATTTTTGTTAGTGCAAACTATGCATATACTTAAAACTATCAGAGGGAATGAACAGAAAGTTTGTCACTATTTGTACCTGATTTGAAATGTATTTCAAACAAGTAAAATATTGTTATCAAAAACAATAATAATAAGTTGAAGGTGAAATGTTATTTTAAATTACAATTTATGTTAAATTCCTGGATATATCCTGGATCTAGGGAGGGGATCATATAGCTGTCCCATTTGGGATGGGCATTTAAAAGTCACTTAACCTCTACACTTGGAAGATGTATAGTTCTTTGCATTAAGCATCACACACTGAAAAAAATAAAAAGCTAGTCTATACTAGGACAAGAAATGCACTGGGGACACAAACACAAATATATAGAGGGCTGCCATCATGTCTGTTCAGAAGAAAATAAAGAAAATAATAGATTCTGCCCTAGATCCTTGAACTTCTTCATAAGCTTTTATGCTGCTATCTTCCAGGCTTTGATATTGACATGATCTAGGTGAAAGGCAATAAAGAAATGAGAAATGTGTATAGAAAAGCTGCGGTTGAAAGAAGCATGGACTCTGATGGAGATGCATCAAGAGAAGACTGGAAATTTAGCATGTTCCTCATACACTTCAGGAAGAGGGGGAAGTGGATTAGAGAATCTCCATTGGTGGTCTCTGTAGGGCAGCATTGTATGTTGCAGTCATCCTAGAGTAGGAAGCTGTAGTTGATTGTTTCTGCATACACTGGTTTAACTAAGGGTCAGTCCTTTATAAATATCCATAATAGAATAAGAGGAAGCCTTTGCCATTCTTCTGAGGCTGACCCAGTGAAGGTTTCCTGGGTTTGAGGCATTGGCATCCTTGAGATGGCCATGATTCTTTCAATAATATGCATTCATTCTGGATTTCATCTGTTCCCCACACTTTTGACTAAATTTACAGTGTCCAGCATATAGTTCCTTCAATTGAAATTGACTAAAATCCAATATGAAGTAGTTTCATTACCCCTAAAACATTCATGCAATTATTACACTAGTGGGTATATCTTTCCTGGATAAATAAATATTTGAGTATACAGTGTTCAGAGATTATTAAGACATTTGATGAATTTTCTCCATAAACACACTGAATAGCACCTTCTTTGACTATGAATGCTTGCCAGAGTGAAAAACATTATTTATATACTTTCCAATGTGAAACCCTAAGAAATCAGAAACAAGTTACATACTTTCCATATCTAAGAATGCAGAATAAATACTCCCATTCTAAAAGGGAAGGAAAAGGTAATAGAATGCTGCAATGAAATTGACAGCAAAACCTGTGGTGATGTATTGTGCACCCCAATATATTATGTACCCTTATAGTTCACCTTAATAAACTTACCTAGGGATCAGAGAATAGAACAGCACTAGATTAGACATATAAGTCAGGCAGTGGTGGCACACTCGCCTTTAATCTTACCAATTGGGAGGCAAAGATCCATCTGGACCTCTGTGAGTTCAAGACCATACTAGGAACAGAGCCAAGTTTGGTGGCACCCACTTTTAATCCCAGAACTTGAGATCTCAAGTCTTTGCTTGGAAGGACACATGCCTTTAATCCCAGGAAATGATGGCAGAAGGAGAAAGGTATCTAAGGCATAAGGACCAGGAACGAAAAAATTTTTAGTAGAAGTTTAGCTGACATCCATTCCCATGAGGACTCAGAGGTTTTCAGTCTGAGGAAAAAAGATCAACTGAGGGGTTGGCAAGGTGAGGCTGGCTGTGGCTTGTTCTGTTTCTCTAATCTTCAGTGTTCAACCCAATATCTGGCTCTGGATTTTTTATTAATAAGACCATTTAGCAATTTGTGTTACAAAAACCCAATAGGATAAACTCCAAATCCTATACTTCCATATACTCGGCCCTCTAGGACTTATAAAGAATTTATGTAAGTGATCTGGGGGTACTAGGTACCACCATATCTCTAGGGCTACTGTCTATTTTACAAGCAACCTTTCTCCTGATTAGTTTATACGCCCTACATGGAAACTTCTTCTTCTGTTATGCCTCATGGTCTGGCATGTTCAGCACACTGGTGTCTTCATTGCAACTAAGGATTACCTACATATCTTTAAACAGCAGCCTCTTAGAGACTCTTTCTAGGAATCCCAGTCCTTTCACACTTCACTAATCCTCTGTATTTATCTGGAAATGTGAAACAAGACTCTATGACTTTTTCTAAAGTGATAAAATTAATATTAATAAAAGTTGATATCTGTTTTTATACCTTCAAACTTCAAAAGTTCCCAAATTAAAAGTTCTTGGTTTCAAAATTTGTTTTCATGTCCTTCAACCAGGTGGAATACTTCTGTTCAAGAATTGCTGGATGACTGAGATCCTGAGTAACAGGGGCTTTTCATTGATTTCACAACTTCTTACTAGAGCGCCTTTTTTTTGATTTCCATTAAAGCTTGATTTAATTTTTCTGATTACAAAGACACTCATGCCTCTCATTTTCATACTGTCATATCAGATATTTTATTATTAAAGATTTTTTGCTTCTATTTCTTCTCCTCTTTGACTCAATAATATAATATAATATAATTAATTAATTAAATAAATAATTAATTAATTGCTGTAATGTATAATGTTTGTTTGGGCAACACTTGCATAGGCAAGAGATATTCCTGACTGTATCTTCTTCTTTCTCCCCCCTATAATTTTTGTGGCAGAGACTTTTACTGAACATGTACCTCAACTATTTAACTTGACTCACTGGCAAGTGTATTCCATGTATCCCCTGGTTTAGTCTCCCCAGTACTATGATTATAGGCATGGCCATTTGTCCCTATCCTGGATATTTTAGTGGCTACTAGGGATCTGATCTTAAAAGCCCCACAAAAACCAACAGGTATGAAAGCAACTGAGCTTTCTTACAGACTTCAGCTTTCATTTTATTTTGTATATTTGTATAAATTACTTTGTGCTATTATTTTTATAGTTTTTATATTTATTGAAGTTAGAGAATGAGGAGAAAAAGAAAATGACACTTTAACACAGAGACAGAGAGAAGAATAATCAGCAGATGAAAAAGTTTGAGTTAGTGGGAATGATTCAAGGCCAAGGTAAAATATAACCATATTTTTGTTAGATAGAAACATCATAAGATTCAGGCTGTACCCTGTACTGATTGGGAACAGGTGAGGCCCAGTCTCCAGACTGGGTAGGACACTTCTCTAAACCCTAGGCCCTGGGCACACATTCTGTGCCCCTCCTCCCACCTCTAAGACAGTGCAGCCCTAGAGACAGGAGGCAGATTATCCCTCCCCACCCCCACTCACCAAAGCAATCATCTCCTGTGGCATCAGTGACCAACAGAGCCATAAGCACACCCTGTAGGAATTGGGAACAGGCCCCATCTCTGGACTGATCAGACTAGGTCTCTAGACCCTAGGCCACACCCCCGGGGGGCATATTCTGTGACCCACCCCCATCCATTGGAGACCCAGGGACCAGGTAGCTGCCTCTTCCTCCACCGCAAGACAAGCCAACCATCTGCTGTGGCACAAGTGACCCACCAGAGCCATAAGCCCACCCAGGACCAATTGGGAATAGCTGCTCCTTGAGACAGACCCCAATAGGGCCAATTGGACTAAGAGCTATTCCCTGAGACAGAGTCCATTAGTAGTGATTGGACCAAGAGACCCAATTTGACCAAGAGTTCCCATTGGACCAAGAGTATCAATCAGACCAACAGAGGCTTCTTCAGACACAATCACTACTTACACTGAGTGGAGGAAGAAATGGGTAGATGCCAGTGCAAAAATACAGTCAACAACATAAATACCAACAATGAAAAATCAGAACCTAGTGGTTCTACATAAGCAAGTCCTGAATATCCCAATGCAGATGAAGCAGGAGAAATCTACCTTAAAAGTGGCTTTAAGAAGGCCCGAGACCCCAGACACCTCCTGAGACTCAGAGACCAGCCCCCAGCTCCCATCCACCCTGGAAATCCCATCTGGACCAGAGGTGAGTGCCTGGGGTTATAGTCAGAGAGGCAACTGCCCCTGGGTCCCACTCATGGGCACCAGCCATCCCGGGAGGACCTGCCCAACGTGGCCCCAGTTTCTGGCCAATTGGTGGGCCCTGCAGGAAGGCTCCCCTTTTCTAAGACTACAGGCAGACACTGCAGTCTCCACACCCTGCCTCCACACCCATTTGCCAGAGACCCCAGCCACTTCCTGAAACTCAGAGACCAGCTCCCATCTGCCCTTGAACTTCCATCTGGACCACAGAGACCCTCTGGTGGACACTATAACCTCAACCCCTTGCCCCCACACCTATCTGAGGGAAACCCCAGCCACTTCCAGAGACCAGCATCCAACATTCCATCCTGCCCCAGACCTACCATCTGGGCAAGATAGACCCCATTTACCATCCGCCCCAGAACTTCCACCTGGACCAGAGCTTCGATCCTGTCCCCAGAACTACCATCTGGACAAGAGGAGCACCCTGAGACCCCAGGGACTTTCTGAGACTCAGAGTATAGCCCCCCAGCTCCTATCTGGCCAGCACTCTCATCTGGACCAGAACTCCCATCAGGCCCAGAGCTTCCATTTGGACTAGAGAGAGGCTCCCTAAATCTGTCAGCTCTGTCTGGACCAAGTACACTGATAAGACCAATAACAACTCAACAAAGAGATGGGCAGACATCAAGGCAGAAGTACTTACAACAAAATAAAGAACAATATAGCATCACAAGAACCTAAACCTCCTCCAACAGCAAGACCTGAACATCACAGAATGGAAGAAGAAGAAGAAAACAACCTTATAAGTAACATCATGAAGAAGCTAGCCTTATATAGAAGAAATCAAAAATAAAGTGGAGGAACAGACAAACAAAAAATGGGAAGAACACTATAAAAAAATCTAGAGGAAAGGACAATTAAAGCAGAAGAAAACAATAAGTCCCTGAAAGAAAATCAAGAAAAAGCAACAACAACAACAACAACAAAAAAAAAAAAACTAGGGAAACAGTCCAAGACCTGAAGAGGGAAATAGAAAAAATGAAGAAGAGACTAGCAGAAGGAATGCTGGAAATAGAAAATCTGAGTAAATGAACAGGAACTTCATATGCAAGTATAACCAACAGAAGAGGATTTCTGATGTTGAAGATATGTTAGAAGAATTAGATTCATCAGTCAAAGAAAACACTAAAACCAACAAAGTCATGACCCACAATGTCCAAGAAATTTGGGACACCATGAAAAGACCAAAATATGAATAATAGGGATAGAGGAAGGAGAAGAATACCAACTCAAAGGCACAGAAAATATATTTAACAAGATCATAGAAGAAAACTTTCCCAACTTAAAGAAGGAAATGCCTATGAAGATACAAGAAGCCTATAGAACACCACACAGACTAGAACCCCAAAAAAAGTCCCCTCGCCACATAATAATTAAACAACTAAATGTACAGAATAAAGAAAGAATATTAAGGGCAGCAAAGGAAAAAGGCCAAGTGACTTATAAAGGTAAACCCATCAGAATAATACCTGATTTCTCAATGGAGACTTTGAAAGCCAGAAGGACCTGGGCAGATATAATACAGACACTAAGAGACCATGGATGCCAGCCTAGAATAATATACCCAGCAAAACTTTCAATCATCATAGATGGAGTGAACAAGAACTACCAAGACAAAGTCAGATTTAAACAATACTTATCCTCAAACCCAGCCCTACAGAAAGCACTAGAATGAAAATTCCAACCTAAGGAAGTCACATACAACAGTGAAAACACAGGCAAAAGATAACACCACAGCAGTAAACACCAAAGAAGAGAAGTACATAAACACTACCACAAAAAAATAAAAATCATAAAAGGAATGAACAATCACTGGTCATTAATGTCCCTCAATATCAATGGAATTCATTCACATATAAAAAGAAACAGACTAACAGAATGGATACAAAAACAGGACCCAACTTCCTTCTGCATAAAAGAAACACAACTGAAATACAAACACAGATACCTCCTAAGAATAAAAGGCTGGGAAAAGACTTTCCAATCAAATGGTCTTAAGAAGCAAGCTGGTGTAGCCATCCTAATATCCAGCAAAATAGATTTCAAACTAAAATCAATCAAAAGAGATGATGAAGGACATTACTCATCGCAGGATATATCTACCAAGATGAAGTCTCAATTCTGAATATTTATGCCCCAAACACAAGGGAACCCACATATGCAAAAGAAACATTACTAAAGCTTAAATCACATAAAACCCAACACATTAATAGTGGGAGAATTCAACACCCCACTTGCACCTGTGGACCGATCAGCCAAATTGAAACTTAACAGAGAAATAATGGTCTTAGCTGATGTTATGGCCCACATGGACTTAATAGATATCTACAGAACATTCCACGCAAACAAAAAATAATATATCTTCTTCTCTGCACCCCATGGAACCTTCTCTAAAATGGACCACATACTTGGCCACAGAGCAAATCTCAACAGATACAAAACAATTGGAATAACCTCCTGTGTTCTATCGGACCACCATGGTTTAAAGTTAGATTTCAACAACAAAAAAAAAAAAAAAAAAAAAAAAAAAAAGAAAGAAAGAAAAGGAAAGGAAAAAAACCTACAGAAATCCTACAATCTCATGGAAATTGAATAATGCACAACAAAATCACCAATGGGTTAAGGAAGAAATAAAGAAATAAATTAAAGACTTCCTAGAGATCAGTGAAAATGAATACACCACATAACCAAACTTATGGGACACTATGAAATCAGTGCTAACAGGGAAATTCATAGCACTAAATGCCCATATAAAGAAGCTGGAGAAATTTTACACTAGTGACTTGACAGCTCACTTGAAAGCTCTTGAACAGGAAGAAGCAAAGTCTCTCAGGAGGAACAGACAACAAGAAATTATCAAATTGAGAGCTGAAATCAATAAAATAGAAATAAAGAGAACAATACAAAGGATTGAAGAAACAAAGAGTTGGTTCTTTGAAAAGATCAACAAGATCAAAAGACAGAGAGAGAAAGCATCCAAACTAACAAAATCAGAAATGTAAAGGATAGACATAACAACAGACAATGAGGAAATCCAGAGAATCATCAGGTCATACTTCAAAAAACTCTAATCCAAAAAACTGGAAAATCTAAAAGAAATGAATAATTATCTGGATAGGTACCACATACCTAAGTAAAATCAAGACCAGATAAACCATTTAAATAGTCCAATAACACCAAAGGAAATAGAATCAGTCATTAAAAGTCTACCAACCAAAAAAACTGCAAGATCAGATGGTTTCAGTGCAGAATTCTACCAGATCTTCAAAGAAGACATAATACAAATAATCTTTAAATTGTTCCAAACATAAGAAGTAGAAGGAATATTACTAATCTCTTTCTATGTGGCTACAATTACCCTGATTCCTAAATCAAACAAAGATGCAAGAAAGAAAGAAAAATACAGACCAATCTCCCTCATGAACATTGATATAAAAATACTCAATAAAATACAGGCAAACAGACTCCAAGAACACATCAAAACAATTATCCACCATGATCAAGTAGGCTTCATCCCAGGGATGCAAGGGTGGTTCAACATATGGAAATCTGTCAATGTAATACACCATATAAACAAAGTCAAACAAAAAAAACCACATGATCATCTCACTAGACATAGAAAAGGCATTTGACAAAATCCAACACTCCTTCATGATAAAGGTCTTGGAGCAATCAGGAATACAGGGAACATACCTAAATATAATAAAAGCAATCTACATCAAGCCAACAGCCAACATTAAATGAAATGGAGAGAAACTCAAAGCAATTTCATTATAATCAGGAACAAGGCAAGGCTGTCCCCTCTCCCCATACTTATTCAATATAGTGCTTGAAGTTCTAGCCAGAGCTATAAGACAACATAAGGAGATTAAGGGGATAAAAATTGGAAAGGAAGAATTTAAGCTTTGCCTATTTGCAGATGACATGATAGCATACATGAGTGACCCCAAAAATTCAACCTAGGAACTGATACAGCTTATAAACACCTTCAGCAACTTAGCAGGATTCAAGATCAACTCAAAAAAATCAGGAGCCCTCCTATATACAATAGACAAACAGGCTTAGAAGGGAATCAGAGATAAATCACCTTTTACAATAGTCACAAATGATATAAAATACCTTGGGGTTACTCTAACTAAGCATGTGAAGGATGTATATGACAAGAACTTTAAGTCCCTGAAAAAAGAAATTGAAGAAGATGTCAAAAAATGGAAAGACCTCCCATGCTCATGGATAGAAAGGATTAACATAGTAAAAATGGCAATCTTACCAAAAGCAATGTACACATTCAATGCAATCCTTATCAAATCACCAACACAATTCTTCACAGATCTGGAAAGAATAATACTCAACTTCATATGGAAAAACGAAAAACCCAGGAAAGCCAAAATAATCCTGTACAATAAAACAAACTTTGGAGGCATCATGATCCCTGACCTCAAAATCTACTATAGAGCTACCATAATAAAAACTGCTTGGTGCTGGCATAAAAACCAACATGTGGACCAATGGAATCGAATTGAAGACCCTGACATTAACCCGCACACGTATAAACATATAATTTTTGACAAAGAAGCCAAAAATGTACAATGGAAAAAGAAAGCATCTTCAACAAATGGTGCTGGCCTAAGTGGATGTTAATGTTTAGAAGGCTGCAAATAGATTCATATCTGTCACCATGCACAAAACTTAAGTCCAACTGGATCAAAGACCGCAAAATAAGTCCAGTAACTCTGAACATGATAGAAGAGAAAGTAGGAAGTACTTTTGAACGCATTGGCACTGGAGATCACTTTCTAAATATAACACGAGTGGCACAGACACTGAGAGAAATAATCAATCAATGGGACCTGTTGAAACTGAGAAGCTTTTGTAGAGCAAGGACATGGTCAACAAGACAAAGCAACAGCCTACAGAATGGGAAAAGGTCTTCACCAACCCCACATCTGACAGAGGGCTGATATCCAGAATATATAAAGAACTCAAGAAATTAGACATCAAAATGCCCAACAGTCCTATTAAGAAATGGGCTATGGAAATAAACAAAGAATTCTCAACAGAGGGAGTTCAAATGGCTGAAAGACATTTAAGAAATTGCTCAACATCCCTAATTATCTGGGAAATGCAAATCAAAATGACTCTGAGATACCACTTTACACCTGTCAGAATGACTAAGATCAAAATCACAGAAGACAGCTTATCCTCGAGAGGATAAGGAGCAAGGGGAACTCTCCTCCACTGCTGGTGGGAATGCAAGCTTGTATAGCCACTTTAGAAATCAATATGGCATTTCCTTGGAAAATTGGGAATCAATCTCCTCCAAGACCCATCTGTAGCACTCTTGGGCATATACCCAAGGAATGTTCAATCATACAACAAGGGTATTAGCTCAGCTATGTTCATATCAGCATTGTTTGTAATAGCCAGGTCCTGGAAACAACCTAGATGCCTTTCAACTGAAGAATGGATAAAGAAAATATGGTACATATACACAATGGACTGCTACTCAGCAGAGAAAAACAATGACATCATGAGGTTTGCAGGCAAATGGATGGATCCAGAAAATATCATCCTGAGTGAGGTAACCCAGACTCAGAAGGACAAACATGGTAAGTACTCACTCATAGCCAGATGCTAGATGTAAAACAAAGATGACTAGACTGCTGCACAACTCCAGAGCGGCTACCTAGAAAACGGGACCCTAGGAAAGACATAGTAATCACCCAGTGTGAGGGAAATGGATGAGATATACATGAACAACATAGACGACAGTGGGAATAATAAAAGGCAAGTTTTGAGGTAAAGGGAGCTTAGGGGAGCAGAAGATCCCAGCTGGATCAAGAACAGAAAGGGAGAACAAGGGGTAAGAAACCATGATAAATGAAGATCACATAAGAACACGAATGGGCAGAGTGTTGGAGAGGTCCCCAGAAATCCACAATGATACATCCTCTGTAGAATGCTGTCAATGGTCGAGAGAAATCCTGATCTGACCTAGTCTGTTGATCAGATGACCAAACACCCTAATGGTCTCATCCAATAACTGATAGAAATGGATGCAGAGATTCTCAGCCAGGTCCCAGGTGGTGCTCTAGGAGTCCAACTGTTGAGAAAGAGGAGGGACTGTAAGAGTGTGAATTGTTGAGACCATAATTGGAGAGGCACAGTGACAAATAGCCAAATGAATGAAAGCACATGAATTATGAACCAAAGGCTGTGGAGCCCCCAGCTGGATCAGGCCCTCTGGATAAGTGAGACAATTGAATAGCTAGAACTGTTTTTGAGACCCCCAGGCAGTGGGATCTGGACCTGTCCTTAGTGCATGAGCTGGCTGGCTATTTGGAACCTTGGGCTTACACAGGGACACTTTGCTCAGCCTGCAAGGGGAGGACTGGACCTGCCAGTACTGAATCCACCAGGTTTAAATGAATCCCTTGGGAAGTCTTGGCCCTGGAGGAGATGGGATTAGAGGGGAGGGGATGGGAGAAATGTGGGGGCGAGTGTGGGATGGGGGAGGACAGGGGAACTCCTGGCTGATGTGTAAAATTAAAACACAAATATAATAAAAAAGTGAGTTTAAGAAGATAATAGAGGTCTTAAAGAGGAAATTTAAAAATCCCCTTAAAGAAAACATGGTAAAGACAAAAAAAGGAAGAAATTAGTAAAGCCCTAATAGAAAGGCAAAAAAGGCAATTAAACTGGTGAAGGAAAATTTTCAAGATTTGAAACATGGAATAGAGGCAATAAAAAAAATACAAACTGAGGAAATACTGGAAATGGAAAATCTGAGTAAATGAACAGGAACTACAGATGCAAACATAACCAATAGAATGCAAGTGATAGAAGACAGAATCTCTGGAAGTGAAGATATGATAGAGAAAATAGTTTGTCAGTTAAAAAAAATAAAGCACTAAAACCAACAAAGTCATAACTCAAAACGTCCAGGAAATTTGTGACACAATGAAAGACCAAACCTAAAAATAATATGGATAGAAGAAGGAGAAGTATACCAACTCAAAGGCACAGAAAATATATTCAACAAAATCGTAGAAGAAAACTTTCCCAAACTAAAGAAGGAAATGCTTATGAAGATAAAAAAAGCTAACAGAATACAAAATTGACTAGACAAAAAAAGGACCCTCACCACATAATAATCAAACCACTAAACATACAGAATAAAGAAAAAAAATATTAAGAGCTGTAAAGGAAAAAGATCAAGAAACACATAAAGGCAGATCCATCAGAATAACACATGACTTCTCAATGGAGACTCTAAAAGCCAGAAAGTTCTAGGTAGACATGCAGGCACTATGAGACCATGGATGCCAACCCAGAATATTATACCCAGCAAATCTCTTAATCAACATAGACAAAGTAAACAAAATATTCCATGATGAAATTAGATTTAAACAATATGTATCCACAAACCCAGCCCTACAGAAAACACCAGAAGGAAAAATCCAACATAAGTAATAGATGGTCCCAAACCAACAAAATCCAAAGAAGGGAAACACACAACACTACCAACAAAAAATAATAGGAGTTAATAATCACTGGTCATTAATACCAAGGTTCTCAATTCACCTACAAAAGGAAACAGGAAAGCAGAATGGAAACAAAAACAGGATCCATCCTTCTGCTGAATACAAGAAACACACCTCAACTTCAAAGACAAACACTACCTCAGAGTAAAAGACTGGGAAAAAATTGCCAATAAAATGGATCTTTGAAGCAAGCTAGTATAGCTATCCTAATATCTAATAAAATAGACTTCAAACTAAAATCAATCAAAACAGATCAGGAAGGATATTACATATTAATCAGAGTGAAAATCCACCATGATGAAGTTTCAGTTCTCAACATTTATGCCCCAAATACAATGGCACCCACATTTGTAAAGCTTAAATCACACATCAAACCCTCCACACTAGTAGTTGGAGATTTCAACCCCCTACTTTCAAATATGACTGGTATACCAGACAGGAATGTAACAGAGAAATAAGGAAAATGACAGGCATTATGACTCAAATGGACTATAGAGATAGCTACAGAACATTCTACTCTAACGAAAAAAGAATATACCTTCTTCTCAGCACCGTTTGGAACCTTCTCTAAAACTAACCACATTCTCAGTCACAAAGAAAATTTCAACAATACAAAATAAAATTGGAATGCTTTCCTGTATTTTATCAGACCACCATAGCTTAAAGTTAGTTTTCAACAACAGCAAAAATTCCAGAAACCCTACAATCTCATGAAAACTGAATAATGACCAACTGAATCACCAATAGGTCAATGAAGAAATAAAAAAAAATTCTCAGAATAAATAAAAATGAAAGTACAATAAACCCAAACTTATGGGACACTAGGAAAACAGTGCTAAGAGGAAAATTCATAGCACTAATTGCCCAGATAAAGAAGATGGAGAAATCTCACACTAGTGACTTAACAGCACACCTGAGCGCTCTAGAACAAGAAGAAGCAAAGTCTCCCAGGAAGAATAGATGCCAGGAAATTATCAAATTGAGAGCTGAAATCAATAAAATGGAAAAACAAAGAGAACATTACAAAAAAATTAATGAAACAAAGATTTGGTTCTTTGAGAAATCAACAAGATAGACAAGCCCTTATCCAAACTAACCAAAAGACAGAGAGAGAGCATCGAAGTTAACAAAATTACAAATGAAAAGGGGGACATAGCTACAGACAAGAAGGAAATCCAGAGAATCATCAGGTCACACTTCAAAAACTTGTACTCCACAAAATTGGAAAATCTGAAAGAAATGGACAATTTTCTGGGTAGATACCACATACCAAAGTTAAATCAAAACCAGATAAAAAATTTAAATACACCAATAACTCCTTAGGAATAGAAACAGTTATTAAAAGTTTCCCAACCAAAAAAAGCCTAGGATCAAATGGTTTCAGTACAGAATTCTACCAGATTTTCAAAGAAAGGTTAATACCAATACTCTTCAAACTGTTCCACATAATAGAAACAGAAGGAACATTACCAAACTCTTTTTATGAGGCTCCAATTACTCTGATAACCAAACCACACAAAGATACAATGAAAAAAGAGAATTAGAGACCAATCTTCCTCATGAACATTGATACAAAAACACTCAATAAAATATTGGCCAAACGAATTCAAGAACATATCAAAAAAGTTAGTCACTATGACCAAATAGGCTTTTCTTGGAGATACAAGGATGGTTCAACATACAAACATCTGTCAATGTAATACACCATATAAACAAACTGAAAGAAAAAAGAACCACATGATCATCTCACAAGATGCTGAAAGCCTTTGATAAAAATCCAACACCAGTTCATGATGAAGGTCCTAGAGAGATCAGGAATACAAGGAACATACAAAAACATAATAAAGGCAATTTGCAGCAAGCTGACCGAGAACATGAAATTAAATGGAGAGAAACAAATTGATTCCACCAAAATCAGGAACAAGACAAGGCTGTCCACTCTCCCAATATTTTTTCAATATAGTAATTCAAGTTCTAGCTAGAGCAATAAGACAACAAAAGGAGATTAAAGGCATAGAAACTCTGGATAGTTTTGGAAGCATCATGATCCCTGACCTTATTTTCTTAAGGACTTCTTTTCTCTCCCAAGCCTAGGTATATTTTTAAATGCACTGAATCCCATCTAGAGGTTTTCTTTTTTCATCTAAACCTGTTTTATTGTGTATCTGTAATCCTATTCTGACCAGGAGAGCTTTTAAACTGATAAATTGCATGTCTAGGACTGAAGCAGCAAGCCTGGATGAAGGATCTGCTTACACTTTCTGAATATTGAGACACGTCTGCCTCTAGCAGCACTGATTTACTTCAGAGAGGAGGATGGGCATCAAAGACACTCCATATGGAGTTTATCTTCTTCTTGACAAAAATAGCCATTTGGGCAAAAAACTGTTCTTGCCTGGACTGCTTGATTGACTGTACATGCAGGACCCATAAGAAGGTGACCACTAAACATTGATTGGCAAAATGATCTTTCAGGTTCCTGCTTCACAGAGAAAACTGCCAAACATTCTAAGGAACAACCCCCCCAAAAAATGACTGAAAGACTCTAGTCCTGTGGACTAAAGACAGATGCCCCACTCAGAAGTATTATTACATCCTTCTGAGGTCTTTGATGTAAACACTAGATAGTTATAATTTCCTTAGTTATGATCAAAAGATAAGTTAGATATAAAACTTTGATATCTTCTTTAATTTTTCCAAATACAAATAAACTGTATATTATAAATAGACTAGATATTTTAATTGTAATTCTTCTTAATAATTGTTTTGTTATATGTAATTTTACTACATTAAAGTTAAAACCTTCCTTTAAAAGGGAGGGAAGTGCTGGGGATGTCTTTCTGTATGCTGTAAATGTGTAGCTCTGATTGACTGATAAATAAAACACTGATTGGACAGTAGCTCAGCAAAAGTATAGTATAGGTGGGAAAATACTGAAAAATAAAAGGATCAGTCAGGAGATGCTGCCAGCCCCTGCCGTGAGGGAAAGCAAGATGTAAAGAAACTGGTAAGCTACAAGCCATGTGGCAAGGTATAGATTCATAGAAATAGACTAATTTAAAATATAAATACAAGATAACAAGAAGCTTGCCATGGCCATACACTTTATAAGTAATATACATCTCTGTATGTTTATTTGGGTCTGAGCAGCATAGAGCCATGTGGAACAAAAAATCTCCAGTTACACCACCCTTCTGCCTCCAACAATCTTTTATCCCCTTCTTCTACATGGTCTTCCTGGCTCCACACAATGTTTGGCTGTGTTTTTATTTATTTATTATTATTTATTATTATTATTATTATTATTATTATTATATTTGTGTTTTAATTTTACATATCAGCCATGGGTTCCCCTGTCCTCCCCCCTCCTGCCCCCACCCCCACATTCCCCCATCCCCTCCCCTCCATTCCCATCTCCTCCAGGGCCAAGACTCCCCTGGGGATTCATTTAAACCACCAGGCTTCAGTACAGGCAGATACAGTCCCCTCCTTCCAGGTTGAGCAAAGTGTTAAACCTGGTGGTTTCCGTACAGGCAGATACAGTCCCCTCCTTCCAAGCTGAGCAAAGTGTCCCTGTGTAAGCCCAATATTCCAAACAGCCAGCTCATGCACTAAGGACAGGTCCCAGTCCCATAGCCTGGATGCCTCCCAAACAGTTCAAGCTATTCAATTGTCACACTTATCCAGAGGGCCTGATTCAGCTGGGGGCTCCACAGCCGTTGGTTCATAATTCATGTGCTTCGATTCGATTGGCTATTTGTCCCTGTGCTTTTTGCAATCTTGGATTCAACAATTCATGCTCTTCACCAACCCCACATCTGACAGAGAGCTGATATCCAGAATATATAAAGAACTCAAGAAATTAGACATCAAAATGCCCAACAGTCCAATTAAGAAATGGGCTATGGAAGTAAACAGAGAATTCTCCACAGAGGAAGTTCAAATGGCTGAAAGACATTTAAGGAATTGTTCAACATCTCTAATTATCCAGGAAATGAAAATCAAAAGGACTCTGAGATACCACCTTACACCTGTCAGAATGGCTAAGATCAAAAACCCTGAAGACAGCTTATGCTGGAGAGGATGTGGAGCAAGGGGAACTCTCCTCCACTGCTGGTGGGAATGCAAGCTTGTATAGCTACTTTGGAAATCAATATGGCACTTCCTTAGAAAATTGGGAATCCATCTCCCCCAAGACCCAGCTGTAGCACTCTTGGGCATATACCCAAGGAATGCTCAATCATACCACAAGGACATTTGCTCAGCTATGTTCATATCAGCATTGTTTGTAATAGCCAGAACCTGGAAACAACCTAGATGCCCTTCAAGTGAAGAATGGATAAAGAAAATATGGTACATATACACAATGGAGTACTTCTCAACCTTTTCTTAAGTAATAGGCTTGGGTTTAGAGAAGCAGTGAACCAATTTCATCTCCGAAGCCAGCTTGGTATATTTGGAAATTTGGCCATAGCTTTTTATACTACATTTTGCTGGATGAGGCCACTCACTGTATTTTTATGGAGACATAAATAATGTTTTAGGATTAGGGTGAATTCCTGAATAGAGTAGTCTATGATGCTGTATTTTCTGAGCCAGTTGCTTTGAAGTTGATTTTGGATGTTGGACAATCTGGGCCATGGTATAATAGGAGAACTTTTTGAGGAGAACTTGTCAAGCCTGATGTATCTTAATCTGGAACAAATCTACAGCCTCTTGCTTTCTGTGGAAACAAAACAAGAGCCTTGTTCCCAAAGCAACGTATCCTTAGATCCTAATTTTGAAGTCAAATGCTAAATCCATCATGAAGTACAATGTGTGGCTTGTAGGTGCCTCATTCCTGCCATGTTGTAGGCCAAGGCCACTTACCACAAAGCCACCATAGAATAGCTCAAGCCTTCAAGCTATCGCTAACTTGAGAGACAACTGGGAAGCTGTTTTTAGCGTTGTTTTAGGATCGTTTTGTTGTTGTCGTTGTTTTGCTTTATTTTGTTTTGTTTTGTTTTTAAGCTTTCTCAGGTTTTAGGTGGAAAAGTTTGCCCCACATTGGGTTCCATTTGTAACTGGAGGGTTTTTTGTTCTACCTACCTCACAGCCACTAAGACACAAATAAACACATAGAGACTTATATTACTTATAAACTGTATGGCCATGGCAGGCTTCTTGTTACTTAGTTTTTATATCCATTTCTATGAATCTATACCTTGCCACATGGCTTGTGGCTTATCAATTTCTTCTCATCTTGCTTTTTTTGGCAGCAGGGTCTGGCAGCGTCTTCTGACTCAGCTTTTTATTTTTCAGAATTTTCCTTTCTGTTTATCCTGTCCATACTATACTTTCTGCCTAGCTATTGGTCAATCAGTGTTTTATTTTTCAATAAATCAGAATTAACACATTTACAGCATATAGAAAGACATCCCCAACTGGGAGGAACACAACACAAGAACATAGCCCACAGAAGCAAATAAGCAGAACCCATAGGGGCTCACAGTAACTGAAGAGACCAACACAAATCCCCTGTATGGGTCTGAGCTAGGTCCTCTGCATATAACTTAGGGTTGTGTAGCTTGATTGTCTTGTGGGATTTCCAACAATGGAAGTGGGGAATGTCTCTGACTTTTTTGTCTACACTTGGGACTCTATTCCTCCTACTGGGTTGACATATCCAACCACCATATGACTTATTGTATCTCGTTAGGGAGCATTGGGCAAGTAGCCCTTGGAAGCCCATGAAGTTTGTTTTTGTTTGTTTGTATTTTGTCTTGTTTATTTGAAAGAAAAAAGAAGAGAAGTTGATCTAGGGGTAGGGAGGTAGGCATGAGTAAGTGTGGAGGGAGGGGAAACTGCAGTCAGGATGCAATATATGAGAAGAATAAAAGTGAACAAACACCATTTTTGGCTTTTCATTAAAGCTTGGGTTTATTTTTTTCATCAAAATATGGTCATAATTCTCATTTCCATATCTTATAATGCAATTTTCTTATTATTAAAGTCTATCTGCTTCTATTTTCTTTTATCATTGATCCAATATTCATGTTTTATTCATTCATTTACTTATTTATATTGTGAATGTGTGTGATATATTCATGTGTTTTTATGTGTGTGCATTGAAAGGTAAGAGGTCAACATTACTGTGCTTTCCTATATTGATTTCCACATTATTCTTTGAGTTAGTATGTTTTCTTAACTCTAAAGACCAACAATTCAGCTACTTACTTACTTTGTTGATTCCTATATCTCCTCCAGGAACTTGAATTTTTATATCAGCAACTTCCAACACTAGGATTTTAGGCAGGCTCATCCATTCCTAGCTATTTACATTCCTGCTAGGAAGCAGAACTTAGATTCTCAAACTTGGAAACAAGAACTCTAGCAACTGAATAATTTCCCAGTCAAAAATTTTATTTCATTTTGTATATTTATGGAAAACAATTGGTGTTATCATTTATACAGTTTTTACATTTACTGAAGTATGAAGATTAAGAAGAAAAGAAAAACATGACATTTTAACCAAGAGACAGAGATGAAAGAATATTTAGTGGATGAGATATTATAAGGGTGTGAGGATGATCCATGACACATGGTCAAACAACAATAGTTTAGAAGAACTACCAAAAGAGTTTGAGAAAAATAGTGCTTTGGTCTGATTTATACTTCAAGGCTGTTTTCTGAACCATTTTATTCTTTTAATTAGGAAGAGGTATCCACTGTGGTCTTTGGATATCTATACATACTATTATTCTCATTTTAACACTACCAATTTTTTCCCAAAATTACTATAAACATGTTATGGTGGCATATTCTTTAACCTTAACACTCAAGAGGCAGGCAAAGGCATATCTTTCTGATTTCAAGGCAGTCAGGTCTACGTAGGCACTTCCAGGCAAGCAGAGGATTATCTTAGGGTTTCAATTGCTATGATGAAAAGCCATCACCAAAAAGCAAATTGGGGAGGAAAGACTTTACTTGTCTTACACTTCTACATTGTAGTCCATCACTGAAGGAAGCAAGGACAGGAACTAAAACAGGGCAGGAACCTTGAGTCAGGGGCTGATGCAGCAATCATGGAGGGATGCTGCTTTCTGGCTTGGTATCCATGGTTCTCTCAGTCTGCTTTCTCATAGAACTTAAGACCAATAGACCAGGGATTATACCAAAAGAGTGGTCTGGGTCCTCCCTCATGAATCACTAAATTAAAAAAAAAAAAATTGTATTGCAGTTTAATTTTCTGGTGGCATTTTCTAATTTAATGTTCCCTCCTCTCATATGACTCTAATTTGTGTAAAGTTGACATAAAACTCGTCATGTATATAATGAAACCTCAACTGAAAAATAGACCCCAGTAGTTAAAATTAGCAAAGAGTATTTTATCATGAGTTATATTGACTCAAGACTTTTTAAAAAAAATTATCAAGATGATCAGGCCTAAACAAAACCAACTCAAAAAAATAAAGTTGAAAACTGAGCAATAATTGTTTTTAATTTTTATTGAAATTTTTTTCGTACATCGTTTGATGATATTCTTTTCACCCCTTCCATTCCTCTTAGATCCACCCTATCGCCTTGTATACTCAGTTTCATGTACTTTCTCTCTTAAAAGAATAGAGCCAATCTCTGAGACTGCAACTGTTCCCTGAGACAGAGCCTGCCAGAACCTGACTGGACTAAGAGGTGAGTCTTTATCCTCATACCTGAAGTTCCCAGCCCCTAAGCTTTGGGCCCAGGGGCACAACCCTGCACCCCTGCACCCTCACCCATTGCAGTTCGTTTCAGGACAGTTGGCAGGCAGACCTCCTGCACACAGTACAGACTACCACCCCCCCCATCAGACCCTGTAACCCAAGCCCCATCTTCCCCAAATCCCACCCACCCTCAGAGAATACAACTGTTTCCTGAGAAAGAGCCTGCCAGCATCTAATTGGACTAAGAGGCCAGTTGGCAGGCAGACCTTCTGCAGAGATGTCAGGCAACCACCATCAACCACACTCTAAGACAGCAGCTACTCCCTGAGACAGAGCCCAGTAGCACCAGTTGGACTAAGAGCTGCTCCCTAAGACAAAAAGTCCATCAGCATTGACTAGACCAAGGGCTCCCACTGGATCAAGAGTATCAATCAGACCAGAGAGGCTCCCTCAGACATAGACACCATTTGCAACTAGTGGAGAAAGAGACGGGTAGATGCCAGTGCAAAATTACAGCCAACAACATAAAAACCAATATGACTCCATCAGAACCTACATCAGCAAGACCTGAAGACGAAACAGAAGATATCTACTATAAAAAATGACTTTAAGATGATATTATAGATCTTAAAAGAGGAAATGAAAAATTCCCTTAAAGAAATCAAAGAAAAGTCAAAGAATGGAAAGAAATCAGTAAATCCCTTGAAAGCCAAGAAAAAACAATTAAACAAGTGAGGGAAACAGTTCAAGATTTCAAAACTGAAATGGAATCAATAAAGAAGATACAAACTGAGGTAATGCTGGAAGTGGAATATCTGAGTAAAAGAACAAGAACTACAGATACAAGTATAACCAACAGAATACAAGAGATGGAAGAGCTGATCTCTGGCGTTGAAGATACAGTAGAAGAAATAGATTCATCAGTCAAAGAAAACACTAAAGCCAACAAAGTCATGACCTAAAATGTACAGGAAATCTGGGATACCATGAAAATACCTAAGAATAATAGGGATAGAAAAAGGAGTAGAATACCAACTCAGAGGCACAGAAAATATATTCAACAAAATCATAGAAGAAAGCTTTCCCAACCCAAAGAAGGAAATGTCTATAAAAATACAAGAAGGTTACAGAGCACCAAATAGACTGGATCCAAAAAAAAAAAAAGCCCAGGATCAGATGGTTTCAGTGCAGAATTCTACCAGATTTTCAAAGAAGAGCTAATACCAATAGTCTTCAAGTTGTTCCACATCATATAAACAGAAGGAACATTACCAAATTCTTTTTTATGAGGGTATAGTTACCCTGATACCCAAACCACACAAAGATGCAAAAGAGAGAGAGAGAGAGAGAGAGAGAGAGAGAGAGAGAGAGAATTACAGACCAATCTCCTTCATGAACATTGATGCAAAAATACTCAATAAAATACTGGCTAATCAAATCCAGGAACACATTAAAAAATTATCCACCATGACCAAGTAGGCTTCATCCCAGGGATGCAAGGATGGTTCAACAATAGAAAATCTGTCAATGTAACACTCCATATAAACAAACTGAAAGAAAAAAAAATACATGATCATCTCATTGGATGCAGAAAAAGCCTTTGACAAAATCTAACACCCCTTCATGATAAAGGTTCTAGAGAGATCAAGAATAAAAGGAACAGACCCAAACATAATTAAAGGTAATTTACAACAACCCAACAGCCAACATCAAATTAAATGGAGAGAAACTCAAAGTGATCCAATAAAATCAGGAACAAGACAAGGCTGTCCACTCTCCCCATACTTATTCAATATAGTACTTGAAGTTCTATCTAGAGCAATAAGATAACAAAAAGAGATCAAGGGGATACAAATTGGAAAGGAAGATATCAAACTTTCATTATTTGCAGATGATATGATAGTATACATAAGTGACCCCAAAAATTCTAGCAGGAAACTCCTACAGCTGCTAAACATCTTCAGTAAGGTGGCAGGATACAAGATTAACTCAAAAAACTCAGTATCCCTCCTATATACAAATCAAAAAGGGTCTGAGAAAGAAATCAGAGAAACAACACCCTTTACAATAGCCACTAATAATATAAAAAAACCTTGGGGTAGCTCTAACTAAGCAAGTGGAACACCTGTATGATAAGAACTTTAAGTCTCTGAAGAAACAAATTGAAGAAGATATCAGAAAATGGAAAGATCTCCCATGCTCATGGATAAGTAGAATCAACATAGTAAAAATGACAATGTGACTAAAAGCAATCAGCAGATTCAATGCAATCCCCATCAAAACCCCAACACAATTCTTCACAGACTTAGAAAGAATAATACTTAATGTTATATAGAGAAACAAAAAACCTAGGATAGCTGAGATAATTCTGTATAATAAAGCAACCTCTGGAGGCATCATAATCCCTGACCTCAAGCTCTAGTGTAGTGCTATAGTAAAACAAACAGCATTGTACTGGTATTAAAAACTGACATGTGGACCAATGGAATTGAATTGAAGACCCTGACATTAATCCACACACCCATGAACATATGATTTTTGTCAAAGAAGCCAAAACTGTACCATGGAAAAAGAAAGCATCTACAACAAATGATGCTGGCATAACTGGATGTCAACATGCAGAAGATTGCAACTAGATCCATATCTGTCACCATGTACAAAACTCAAGTCCAAGAGGATCGAAGACCTCAACATAAATCCAGTTACACTGATCTTGATAGAAGAGAAAGTAGGAAGTAGTCTGGAAAAAAATTGGCACTAGAGACCACTTCCTAAATATAACACAAGTAGCACAGACACTGAGAGCGACAATTAATAAATAGGACCAGCTGGGCAGTGGTGGTGCACGCTTGTAATCCCAGCACTTGGGAGGCAGAAGCAGGTGGATCTCTGTGAGTTCGAGGCCAGCCTGGTCTACCAAGCGAGTTCCAGGAAAAGTGCAAAGCTACACAGAGAAACCCTGTCTCAAAAACCAAAAATTAATTAATTAATAATAAAATAAAAATAAATGGGCCCTCCTGAAACTGAGAAGCTTTTGTAGACCAAAGGACATGGTCAATAAGACCAAATGACAGCATACAGAATGGGAAAAAATCTTCACCAACCCCACATCTGACAGAGGGCTGATCTCCAATGTATATAAAGAACTTAAAAGGCTAGACATAAAAATATTGAACAATCTAATTAAAAAATGGGCTACAGAGCTTAACAGAGAATTCTCAACAGAAGAATCTCAAATGGCTGTAAGGCATTTTAGGAATTGCTCAACATCCTTAGTCATCAAGGAATGCAAATCAAAACAACTCTGAGATACCAACTTACACTCATCAGAATGGCTAAAATTAAAACCACTGAAGACAGCTTATGTAGTAGAGGATGTGGAGCAAGTGGAACACTCCTACACTGTTGGTGGGAATGCAAACTTGTACAGACACTCTGGAAATCGGTATGGCGGTTTCTCAGAAAATTGGGAATAAGTCTTCCTCAAGACTCAGCTATACCACTTTTGGGCATATATCAAAGGAATGCTCAATCTTACCACAAGGACACATGCTCAACTATGTTCATAGCAGCATTATTCATAATAGCAAGAACCTGGAAACAACCTAGATGCACCTCAATAGAAGAATGGATAAAGAAAATATGGCACATATACACAATGGAGTACTACTCAGCAGTAAGAAAAAAAATAGATGATATCATGAAATTTGCAGGCAAATGGATGGAACTAGTGAATGTCATCTTGAGTGAGGTAACCCAGACTCAAAGGGACAAACATGGTATATACTCACTCATAATTGGATACTAAATGGTGAGGGAAGGGATGCCCAGACTGCAACCAACAACTCCAGAGAGGCTAGCTAACAGGGAAAGACCCTAGGAGGGACACATGGATGATCCTGTGAAGGAGAAGTGGATGAGATCTATATGAGTGGACTGGGTGTGGAGGGGTGACAAAGGGCAAGGAGTGGGGCATGAGAACATAGGGAAATGGGAGGGTCCACCAAGAACAGGGACAGAATGGAAGGGCCGGGAGGAAGATGCCATGATAGATGAGGACATCATGGAGATAGGAAAAGACATGGTGCTGAGGAGGCTCTCAGGAATCCACAAGGTTGACCCCTCCTTGGTCTCCTGGCAGTGGTCCAGAGGTTGCCTGGACTGGTCTACTCTTGTGACCAGCCTGGCAAATAACTTAGCTGTCATCATAGAGCCTTTATCCAGTGACTGATGGAGGCAGATACAGAGATCCATGACCAGGCACCAGGCTGAGCTTCGGGAATTCAATTGATGAGAGAGAGGAGAGATACTGCAGGCGAGGGACGTCGAGATCATGATGGGAGGACGTGCAGAGATGACTGGCCACACTAGTGGAAGCCCATGAACTGTGGACCTGTGGCTGTGGAGCCCCCATGGGACTGGACTAGGCCCTTTGGACACAGAAAACAGTTGTTTGGCTTGAACTGATTGGGGGGAGCCCAGGCAGGGGGAACGGGATCTGTCCCTGGTCTATGCGCAGGCTTATGGAATCTGGTGCCTGTGGTGTGACACCTTGCACAGCCTCGGTGCAGTGGGAAGGGGCTTGGACCTGCCTAGGCTCAGTGTGCTGGGCTCTGCTGACTCCCCATTGGAGAACTCAATTTGGGAGAAGTAGGGATGCACAGTGGCTTCGGAAAGAGAGCTGGAAGGTGGGAGGAGGAAATTAGGGGTATCTGTGGATTGTATGTGGAGTGAGTAGAAAATTTCTTAATAAAGTAAAATGAAAAAAAAAAGAATAAAACCAAAAACTAAAAATAACTAAATAAAAACACAAGAAGACCTTAAAAGGAAAATGAAACAGAGCTAAGAAATAAGTTGAAACTTTTTCATCATTGTTAGCTATTTGGGAAATGCAAAGCAAAACAACTTTATTGATATGAAATTATTTGATTTATAATGGCAAAGGTCAACAAAGGAAATGAAAACAAATGGTGGGGATAGGTTAAAATCACATTGTTGGTGATATTGCAGACTGGTACAGCCAGTATACAAATCAGTGTCGAGAATCCTCTAAACTCTAAAATTAAATCTATCCTATGATCAGCTCTTCCAGACCTTGTTATATGCCCCAAAGCTTCAACATCGTATCCTCATGTACTTGCTCAGCCTTGTTCATTGCTGCTCAATACACAATAGCTAAGAAACAGAAAACAACTAAACAGCCAAAATAGATAATGAAAATGTGGTACATATACACTATGGAATACTATTCAGCTAAAAAGAAAAACAATACCATGGATCCTGCACATAATGAGATAGAACTACAGAAGACCATCCTGAATGAAGTAGGCCAGACCCAGAAAGAAAAATATCATTGGAAGCTTCTAGCTTAAAATCATTAGATTAGAATACATATCCCAGAATACATGCAGAAAGGAGGAAAGCAAAATGGACCACTGGTGTTGTGGTGGTGGGACTATAGTGAGGAGAATAATAGGATACAAATAAACTGATGGAGAGATGAGGAAAGGGGGCTCAAATTAAGGCTGACAGAAGGATATAAATATAGGAGAAGGATCAAGAGGGATAAATAACAAGAAAGATGTCTGAAAAAATAACAAATGATCATAATATAAACTATTTATGTAGAAGATATAATACACGTAAGTTTGTATAGAAAAACACATACAAAGTTTAAATGAAACCTGAGCTGACAATGCTCTTTCCAAGAGCAAAAGAATAAAGAAAAACAAACAAAAAACAAACAAACAAACAAACAAACAAAAAACCCAGCAGGTATGAGAAGTCCTCCTTTGTTATGTTGGTTAGAATTGTCCAAAAAGCTCCCCAAACATGCAGTATGTTCTTTATGCCCTTGTTTGCAACTCATAGGTAGAAGATGAGTCCCTATTGCTGAAACAAGGATCAAGGACCCCTAAATGAAACTGACATAAATACCTCACCCCTGAGGACTAGTTTTAATGGTATCATACAGCGTCCAAAAGAGGGAAGCAACCAACAGTCCAACTTAGCTACAAAGCCTATGAACCATAATGGCCAGCATGACACCATAACTCTTAGGATGCAGTAGTGGAATTTTTGTAGTAACCTACTAATTACTAATTGCACTTAATACCTCTTCAACAAGTGATATATAATGTCTGGTATCAGAAATCTAGCCAAATACCCAGGGATACTGAGGTCATTTACCTAAGAGGAGAACTTCAAACACTATTTTACAAAAATCAGAATAACACCTAACTATATTTTAATATTGTTCACTATACCTACAGATAAGAGGATTCATGACTCCCCACAGGTGAAGTATCTCTGCAACATATAGAGATCACTACAGAAAACCAAAGCCAATCATAGCAAAGAGTTTTGAAGCCCAGTCCCAATGGATACATCTGTGAAAAAATTCCCCACACCTAGGGTTCAGAGAACAATGTAATAAAGGGGCTAGAAAGATTTTAAGAGCCAGAGGATCTGGTAATTTGCTGTGAGACTGTGAATCCTAGTAATGTCAGAACTTACACCCATAAAATTACACAAACCTCATCACCAAAATATGAGCTAAAGAAGGACTAAACAATACATATGCCAAATTAGTAGGAGGAAAGACCATGAGGCATCAACGCAACATGATGAACTACAAGAAGTAAGAAATTCTGAAAGTAGGAGATGTAGCCTTTCCCAGGGACAATCTTACCACCTGGTTATCTAATAAAAAATATTGAGACCTAAAAACATATATACAAGTAACATTATCCAAACTAAGCATGCTATATTTAGGAATATTTATGTATAGACATATGTTTATATATTTGTAACAATAATTAATTTTAAAAGAGATACCATGAATTTGAAAGAGAACAAGAGGGGGTATATTGGGGTTTGGTGGGGTAGAAAAGTAAGCAGAAATGATATAATTGTAATCTTAAAAATAAAAAAAAATACCTGGAAAACACAGAAAATACCAAAACAAAACATAACACAAATCTTAAATGAATCCCCAGGGGTGTCTTGGTCCTGGAGGACATGGAATGGAGGGGAGGGGCTGGGGGAAAGGTGGAGGTGGGGCGGGAGGGGGGAAGACAGGGGAACCCATGGCTGATGTATAAAATTAAAACACATAATAAAAAAAATTTAAAAAAAAACAAAACAACAAAAAAATAAAAAATAAAAAATAAAAAACAAAGACAGCAATTGGGGTGAAAGCTGAGAAATCAGAGGAATAGAGTAAACCAGCCACAAGTTCTTACTGGGAGGAAATCCTCAGCCCAAGAGAGATCTCCTTCCTGTATACCCATGCCTGTATATCTTTCTGTGCCCTGCTATCCTACTTCCTCTCTCTGCCCAGCTCTATCACTTCCTATCTGTTTGTACAGACCTCCAGACCTCCATGGTTAACTACTGCTGTGATTAAAGGCATGTGCCACCATGCCTAGCTCTGTTCCCATTGTGGCCTTGAGCTCACAAAGATCTGGATGAATCTCTGCCTCCTAAATTATAGGATTAAAGACATATGCTACACTGCCTGATATCTATGTTTAATATAGTGGCTGGCTTTGTCCTCTGATCATCAAGCAAGCTTTATTTATTAGAGCACAAATAAAATATCACCACAACAAAATCCCCCAAAACAGTTGGGTTCCATTTTGTATTGACAAATTACAAGGTTCATAGGTGTCCTACCTTGGGATGTGGTTGAAATACCTAGTGGCACTCAATTGAAGAAAACTGGTTTTCTGTTTCCAGTAGGAATCAATTGGAAGTAGTTTTTTGGTTAGGAGCGGGACTTTGTGTCCATTTTCCATTTTTAGTGCAGGATTTCTCTCTGCTTTGAACCTGTGTGTGTCACAGCCTCTATGAGTACTTGTATATCAGTAAAGTATAAGAGAAACTCATCAGGTTCTGACCTCTAAATGAGTATGAATAAAAATGGGTAAATGGCATCCAGTTTTTATTTTACACCTGAAAACTGTAACTTCTTTTCTTTCAGCAGAGCAACTTGAGTTAAGGAAATAAAAAATAATACTTGAATGTATTGTATTATGAAACAAGTATAATGAGTGTGTTTTAGTTAATATGTTCAGTATTTTATTTCACAGCTTTATTTCAATCTTTGTATTCACAACTTCCAAAAGCAATTATTAATACACTGATATAGAATTTTTATCTCTTAAGCTAATTCATAGTTCATGGGGACATATAAATTACTTAACCAAGAATAATACCTATGGGTAGGGCAAGAACCTTAGAAAGATGCACCTGCTATAAGAACAACATGAAAATCATAGGAATTGACTGAGAGAGTATCCTAGTACATCCAAACTTGTGTTACACATTGGTTTTGACGAGATCCATATACATTGTTTTATAATGTTTTTAAAAAACTTTTAATTTTTCATACATACACTTTTCAATGGAAATTAATTTAATCTCATACACATTTTTATATCTCGGCTCTGGCATATAAAACTAAGGACAAACCATCACAGTATTAGCATTTAGTATTGAATACATTTTAAGATGAGTTCATTCATGTATGGTAGAAAATTTTAGTTAGTTCTTGAATTTCTTGACAAATAAGATGGCTAGGCCAGCTGGAATTTCCCTTGGGTTACTAAATTCCCTTGGAATGTTAGAACTTTCAGTGAAAGAGAGAAAGTATGTCACATTCAATTAATTTTCTCAAGATTCTGCATGAAACCTGAGTGTATGAAGTGCTGAGCATGGTGGTGCAATCCTTTATCCTAGTACTTGGGAGGCAGAGAGGGTTGGATCTCTGTGAGTTCATGGTCAGCCTTGACTAAGCAGTGAGTTTCAGGACTTCCAAGTCTATGTAGAAAGATCCTGTCTCAAGAAAACAAAACAAAAATAAAAGAAGAAAATATAAAGTGACATAAAACTATGTAAATTGCATTGATATATATTGACCATATGAAATGTAATTTTCACCTGAATAGACAGAGTTACAAATATCAAAATCAGAAAGAGGAAAAGTCTTCTTCAAGGATAAGTCTATAATATGTTACCAAAGTCTAAGAACTAAGCCCCAAATACACACACACACACACACACACACACACACACACACACACACACACACACACAGAGAGAGAGAGAGAGCTATTTAACACTAAATAAACTCAAATTTTTGTATTTATAAATATATGTGTTATATGTATATGTGTTTATAAGTGTGTGTGTGTGTGTGTGTAAAAAACAATAATTAGAGAACAAAAGAACATGCATTTGAGAAACACAGAAGGAGTTCAAAGGAGCAGAGAATCAATGAAATGATATAAATTCATATGCATTAATGAAACCCCCCAAAATCACCCAAACAAATTATACCAGAAAAAAGTGAATAATGACATCATAAATTAGATTGAAATAGAGATCAGTATTGTGAAAACAAATTTCAAATCTGCTTCTTCTAGATTCTCTTCTTTGTTTTGGTAGTTTTTATGTCCCTTAAGTTCATAGACAGTGGCACTATTAGGAGGTGTGGCATTATTGAAGTAAGTGAAGCTTTGTTGGAGGAAGCTTGCCACTGTGGGGGTGGGCTTTGAGTTATCCTATGCACAAAATAATGCCCAGCATCTCAATTCACTTCCTGTAGCCTTCAGGACTTAGATTCTTCAGTCTCAGGTCCTTCATCAACACCATGTCTGCCTACATGCAGCCATGTCCTGTCATGATAATAATGGACTAAACCTCTAAAACTGTCAGCCACTCTAAAAAAATGTTTCCCTTTATAAGAGTTACCATGGTCTTGGTATGTCTAAAAAGCAATAGAAACCATAAATAAGACATCTGTAAATCACAGGATATATGTGCTCAGTACATGAACATCTTAGGTAATAATCAGTATTTGTCTTTGGTTTATGTGAAAACATGGGGTTTTCCAAGGGAATTAGGTCACAGAGCTCATACAAGAGGGGTAGTCACTTCAGTCCTTAGAAATTCTGTCTAGTCCTTTTAGAAATTCAAGACATAACTCAATACTTTCTCCATGCATGAATAAACACAATTTTAAAATGTGCTCAAATAATCCAATAATACTTAGACTTCAGGCTTTACCTATGCTCCTTTACATTTCTAGGTTCTGAGGTCTCACAATGGCATAAGACTCATTTTCTCTTGGAGCATTTACATGTGTTTCTTCTCCTTACTTCAAATACACATTTATTTAGTAAGACAATTTTACCTCTGCTTATAAAAGTCACTGATTTTTGAGAGTATAAAATTAAACTGGTTTTAATTTTCACATGTTAATGCTAATTAATCAATTCATAGTGATAGTGTGAACTCAAAAGAGTTTCCTCATTACATTGCTAATGCATCCTATAAAATAATGATGCCATCTTTTACAAAATAATGACTAATGAATAAAATAATTTTCTTAGTAATTAGTGACTTCTTGAATTAATTAACAGATTAATTTTGTAAGTGTAATTATTGATTCTTGTGTGTGTGTGCCTCTGTACCTATATGAATAGGGTATATATGTATATACAAATGAGCGATAGATGGTGCAGATGGTGCATATACCTGTCCACATGCATGCTGAGGCAGAGGAAGGCACTGGCTCTATCCATTTATTGTTCTCTGCCTTATTTCCTTAAGACAAGCTCTCCAATGAGCCTTGACCTCATTCAAGAACCTTTGAGCTCTACAATACCTCCCTTCATCAGTATTTTGTTAAAAGTGTGCTATCATGCCTGATGTTTGACATGGATGCTGAGAATCAGTAATAATATATTAGTTTACACAACAAATGCTATTACCCACTGGTTTCCCACCCAGCATTGCAAGTATAATATTTTAGTGATCATAAGAAACCATTTTCAATCTCTTCCACATTCTCCTGATGGCATTTTTTATTTCCTTATTCCTGAAAGTGTAAACCATAGGGTTCAGAAGTGGGGTCATGATGGTGGCAAACACCAGTGCATTTTTTTCAGAAGAGAAAGCAGATGTAGGTCTTGCATATATTAATATGCATGACACAAAGAACAAAAGCACAACAGTAATATGGGATCCACAGGTGGAGAGAGCTTTAAGTCGCCCTTCAGAACTGTGGGATCTCAGAGAGAACAAGATGACACCATAGGAGATAAGCAATATAGAGAAGATTATGATGCAGATAGACCCACTGTTAGCGAATACCATAATGACAAATATATGTGTGTCAGTACAGGCAAGCTTCAGTAATGGGAACAAGTCACACATGTAATGATCAATGACATTAGGTCCACAGAAGGGTAGCTGCAAAGTGAAGGTAATTTGTATGATAGAATGCAAGAAACCTCCAGCCCAGGATACTGTCACCAAAATGCCGCAGAGCCTCCGGGTCATAATGGAAGAGTAATGTAAGGGCTTGCAAATGGCCACATAGCGGTCATAGGCCATGGCTGACAGGACAATCACCTCTATCCCAGTGAAGAAGTGGACAGCAAACAGTTGCATCATGCAACATTCAAAGGAAATGGTCTTCCTCTCATAGAAGAAGTCCACAATCATCTTAGGTGTGACAGTAGAAGAAGTACATGCATCCAGTAAGGACAGGAATATCAAGAAGTAGTACATGGGGGAGGCAAGCAGTGTGGGACTATAGATGATTGTCACCACAATCATCATGTTGCCCCAAATAGTTGCAAGGTAGATCAATAAAAATACAACAAACAGTATTTTCTCAACTTTTGAGTTCTGTGAAAGCCCAAGAAGTATGAACTCAGTGACAAAACTCTGGTTTTGCATTATTCTCAAGAAGATACTGAAGTAAAATCTGTTCACTTAAATCTGAAATTATGAGAAAGAATACATCAGTCAAGTTTATATAATCAACATGTACAAGTTGCTGCTTCTTTGATTGTTTTGCTACTAAATAAAAGGATGTCATAACTTTTTAAATGTATAGTTGCATAACATAAAGCATTGAAATTGAGATAAATTGTTAAATACTTTGAATAACACATTAAAATACTAGAGATTAAAGCATCTACTTGGGTGAAATGAGAGCAATAGCCTACCTTTGAAGGGTCAGTTTTCATGAGCCCTTGTGGGATTCTTGAAGTGAAGCATTGAAATGCATTATGAACTATTCTAGATATAAATGAAGCCCAGAATGTTAGTCACGATTGACTGATCAAAGCACTCACTGCCTCATCTACTAACAGAAGAGGCAAGATATATTTTAGGGCACATCTCAAAATCAATGTTTCAGCTTAAATGTGTGTAAAAGTGTGAAATTATTGGAACTTCCAATTACTTAATCCATTCTTTTGAAAAAAGAAAATTCTTTGGCAAAGTATGCAGCAATCCTTTTTTGTGCATTTGTTGAAAGGTTGGAAATTTCACCAAATTCATCATTTTAAAACCTAACCAGAACTTTACAAAAGTTAACCTGTTGTCATAACAGCTAAGTGAAATACTACAAAAAAGCAGTTGCTCCAGACTTAAAGATCTAGTCCTAGTCAACAGTATGTTACAGTGGTTTGTGCACTTTAATTTTGCAAACATTATCGTTAAATATTTTATGATCAAACAAAGAAAAGATGCTCAACCTGGGACTTAGGAGACATAAGCTTTAACAGACTTGATGTCTCCACAGAATCAAGAGAGTGAAGATTGAGATTTTTCTCCTTTGTAAGAACTTCAGAAAAGGGATGTTCTTTCTAATCTCTTTCACTCTATAAGGGTTAAAGCATAGTCTTCCTTTGTCCTTATGCAAATAGGACATCTTGACAATGGCAACCTAGTAAATAGTGAAGAATCAGAAGGCCAAGTACCAATCACCTATAAATGAAAACTGGTGACAACACAGAGCTAAAAAACAGCATCTCACCCTCAAATGTAATTTATAGTCTTCCATCTTAATGATTTGCCAAGATACATGCTTTGATATTCATAAGAATTTAGTATCAAACATGTTATAACATCTTACCTGCTCATTTCAAGGTATTAAATGGTCAAATTTGAAAAATATCAAAGTGTTACTCATTGTCGCATTACTTTAGAATGCTAGGTATAACTAATTTACAGGAAAACTCAACTTTGTCACCCATAGAAAGTAATTCTAAACCCAAAAGTTGTCTATCTTTCCTGTAATATATTCTCATGGGTGAATATACACATGCATATTCATATTCCTGTGTATGCTTTTGTATGCATGCATGTCACCACACCAAACTAAACCCATAGTTTCTATCAACACATCCTTCAAACTATGCATCAAAAAAAAAAAGATTTGAATAGAGAATGTTGAATATTTAAACATTGTCTGCATACATATTTTGATGAAAATTGAATCATAAAAAAAAATGTCAGATTAAAATCACATTTTAGAAGCTGGAGAGATGAATGGTTAAGAGCACTTATTGTTGTTCCAGGGGACTTGAATTCAGTTCCCAGAAGCTAAATCAAGACTTATAACCCTCTGTAACTTCAATCATAGACTCAATTAATTCTTCTACCTGTTGTGGACTTCTACAGAAAAGTGGCATATATCAAACAGACCAACCTGAATATCCATATATAAAAATAAAATAAAATCATGTTTTAAAGATTATACTATTTTTTATAAAATTGATCCACTCAAATAATAATTTGGAAAAATAAATCAGCAAAAACTTTAGAGGCACACATAAGTTTATATTGTTTTTCTTAAAATTCTCATCTTTGAATTATATTCTAAAATAAAGTCAAATGAAAAAATTTACATTAGAGTATAATACAGTTTCAAAAATATTGAAAACAGAAAAATATCTAAATCAAAACAAGGTACCTACATATTTAAGAATGTTACAAACTGAAATAACACTATAATAGTATAGACAATAATTTAATAAAGCACTAGTGATATGAAAACCTCAACCTTTTTAAGAGTAAAGTAAGTGACAAAATTGACAAAATGTAAGTGTTTAATCTTGAATATTTAAATGTATTTAATATTAAAGAAGGAAACATAAAATATATTTTATTTATATTATGAATATTGTTTTTATGAATCAAATATTTAAGTTAAACATCAAAATTCAAATCCACATAATCTATTTTCCTTTAAATTTCTGTGAAGTTTTCTGAGTTTTACAAAGCTTTCACTAGTGAAAATTAAATCAATAGGTTAACCACACATATGTGGCAGTAATATTTTTTCTTTTTAAAATTAATTATTCTATTTTGAGATTTTATTATAATTATGTCATTTCTCCCTCACTTTCTTCCCTCATAGTATCCCATATACCAATCCTTTCTCAACTTTAAATTAGTGACCTTTCTTTTACTATTTGTTGTTCCATGTATATATGTGTATACATATAAAAATATAGTCCTTAATACAAACTTCTTGATACATGTAATATTATTTGTGCTTTTAAAATAGTATAAACTTTTCACAAACATTAATACCATAAATTCAACCATTTACCACTTTCATTTGCTTTTTGACTTCTTTTTTTAAATAGGTGAGGGTTTTATAGAGTGTGTTATGAGGTGAGATATCCTTAAATCCATGCTATAAATACAGAATATCATCCACTGAAAATTATACTCTAATCTAATAAATCACTCTGCAGCAAAGTTGTTGAAGAATTCAGAGATGAAACTCCTTAGGAAACCTCATTTCTGTTCTCAGTTCCCTGAGGTCCCAGCCTATGCCAGCCTTCCCTTGCTGACATCAGAGGAACAAGTTCTCTCCCCTTGTTGAGACTCTTTTCAGCTTTCTTTATTCAAACATAACTTGTAATTTGGACACAGACCACACCAAAAGGTCTGTTTTTCTAAACTACCCCTTTTCCTCCCTCCCTTCCCTCCCTCCCTCCCTCCCTCCCTCCCTCCCTCCCTCCCTTCCTTCCTTCCTTCTTTCTTTCCTTCCTTCCTTTCTGGCTGCTAGCTAGCCTTCTTTACTTCTTTGCTTCCTCTCATTCAGAGTCTGACCTCAGGAGATTGAAAATATTATCTGTGACTTCTTAGGTCTTATGGAGAGACCTTAATTTTAACAGAACCAAAATTAGCTTCATCATCATATGGCCTTTGTAACTAATTAACTTTTCCCCCTCTAACATGTTATCTTTGGTTAATATTACAGACTTTTAAGAAAAGTTCATAAAATAGGTTGTTTTTGTTCAATAGATGAGAAGCAAATATTATTCAATTTCTTTTACATAAGTTTGTGTTAATAAGCAGCAATGCTTTGCTTTTTGACTTCTAATTCCATATCTCACATAGGAAAAAAAAAACATTTTCTATGCATTTCTTCCTAGGCATTTCACTGTTTTCTTTTCTCTAACAACCATGCACTGTAAGAATCTGGTCATTGTTTCTGGTCTTGCTCAGAGTCTTGCATTGCATAACTCTGGTCACTGAGTCATGTTCTGGAGTAGTGAACTTGAGAAGTGTGACTCCCTGTGTCCTGCTTTCCACATTGCCCATGATTACCTTCCCATTTAGCAACAGAGATTTTGATAGCTTTAATCTATCTGAAGATAATAGAAAGTCTTTGATAACTGTATAGTGTAAAACAACATTCAGAACAATAAGATGATTTAGAAAAATTATCATTCTATGTAGATGCTTTTAAGAAGCTTACAAATGAAAAACTTAATATTGTGGTCACAAAGAATAATCATGAATTTAAAAGTTACTTAAAATTATCCTTTATGATAAAATTCTACAAGTCTAAAATATTATTACATAAGAATATTATCTAGCAGAAAGAGCTTATTAATACGTAGCTAAGCAAACTCCTTTCTGCCACTCTCTGGGAAACACATTCTCCTGAGATTACTAACCATTTTCTAGTACTGCTTTCCAAAACACCTCAGCTTTGCTTGTCTTACTGTTCCTGGTTACAGGAAACTACATTACGGTTCCCTGTGACTCCATGCTGAGTGATTTCTGAAATGGCTCTCTTTCAGCCTAGGTGATTCTATTCATTTTAAAAGAGACCAAGTCACAATCATGAGCACTGATAGATTCAGATCTTCAACTAATTAAATTTTCTGAAAAGTTTGGAAGCACTCTCTACTGCCAACAGAAAGTTAAGGGAACATTCTACTTCTCTATCAATATTTATGTAGTATAGACATCACTCCAACAACTCCTGTGCCATCATTCTTTACAAAACTTCAAACATACTATTTTCTAATCAATGATATCAGAACAGTAAGAACACTTGTCTTACTGAAAATGTTTTAACAAAAACAAACAAACAAACAAACAAACAAAAACCACTTGCTGGTGGACAGATAATTGAAGAACAGTACTTTGACATTTCTCTGTTACTTGCTTTCAACTTCAAGATGACAAGCTGAAAATGTATTTTATCTCATTGGACTTAAAGAAGCAGATATTCGAGGGGAGGGAAGGAAAGAAAGAATGAGAAGGAAAGAAGAAAGGAAGGAAGGAAGAAGTTCTCACTCTGACAACTGAGTTTTGGACTCCTGAGCAATTATTAGTTCATAAGTACTGGCCTCTCAGTTCTGAATATATCATTTTAATCACTGACATATTGATTACCCATAATCATAATATCAACACTAATGATGAGGAGCCTATACAATATGAAACCCCATACATAGCTATGCACTGAGTGTTCCCTGTTTGCTTTAAACATAGTATCCTGACACACAGCATCCACACTTAAAATAATCCATCATAATTTAAAGTCAACTGTGAAAATTCTGTAATGTACCTAAATAGATCACCATGCATCACATCTGTAAAAAATCTGAAGTTAGGTATCACCTATTCTTTATGGAGAAGTCTGCTCAGTGGTGAACAAAATTCTTTTGTATCCAATTACTCCCCACTCCTGAGAAAGAAAACAGTGATTCTGGAAGTTGAGGCAAAGCATGTGAACATTGTTTCTCAGGTCCTGCCATCAGCATAGTCTCATGATGCAAGAAAAACAAAGAAGCCAAAGCTTCTCCTGTGTCATCACAGAATTTATGGAGGTTTCCCTGAGATATCACCAGACTGGGAGGCTGATTTTTATCCCCCTGAGTTTTTAAGATTTCTCTTTGCATTAGTTTGTGATACAACTTTTGTGCTTGAACACTTGCTTGAGTGTTTAAAATATTTTTATTAATTGGGTTAGAAAGAGCTTAATTTTTCCAAAAGGAGTTTCTTTTAAATTTTCCCTAAATGTTAAATTCTGCCACTAGAGAGATTTTCATGTTTTGTTCTTCATATTCAATATTTTTTTAAATAATAATTTTATATGTGTATGGGTGTTATTTTTCTTTTGAGTAATCAGGTTCCGGTTTGATAATGATTTCATGTAACACTGTATTTAGAAGGAGAACAGTGATGTAAAATGAATGGTATAAAATATTTCCTTCATTAATTTAAGCAAAATGCATGGGTACTCACCAAACATAATACCTTTGGGTTCTCTCATAAAGAATCTTTACACTAATCCTTATGAGAAATGTGTATTGTTTTAGAAATAAAGTAGCAAAGATTATTCCTCAAAAAAACACCCACGTTTTTTGAAATACTATGTTTAAGTATATATGCTAATTTTAATGTTATTCACTTAAAGATTCTTGAGATTGTGTGTCTATAGCATTTGTGGCTTGGAGGGCAGTTGTCTGTTTTATTCCATAGCCCAGGGTAAATTTGGATTCACAGTAATATTTCACTCTTAGTTTCCAAAATGCTGTAGTTATAGGCTTAGACCAAATCTATGGCTTATATCATAAGTTAAAAACCAAAAGTAGAGTTTTTAGAGGTAGAAGGACATCATGTATTTTCATAATATGTAATAAGATCTTGACGATCACTTTAACCCAGGAATACAGCCTTGACATTCCTGCTTAGAGAAAAGTTAAAAGTTGTCTCATAGATTATTTTAGATGTAGAACAAGCCAAATTGTCTGTCAAATTGTACAACTCTTAAGCATTGATTCCTACCCCGTTTACCTGTTTAGACAACTTTAAAGAGTTGCTTAATTCTTTACTATCTATTTCTGTATGAAAAACAGTATAAAAAGTGCAAAAAAAATATTTTTAGATTTCATTAGGGAATATAATAGAAGAAATACATATTTACTTAATTATAGCATTTATCCATATCATTAAAATCCTGTAACTTTTTCAGTTCAAAAAATAAAACTAAAAAGAGAGATAGGTGTTAGGGACCAAGATTTCAGGAACCAAACATGAACCATGGAAAGTACTAGCTAAGCCAGATAACAAGTCATAAGCACTCTGCCCTTCCCCAGAGTAGTAACACCAGTTTACCTACAGGAGGCTCCCAAAGATAATAACATTACACAGTCAGGTCCCATGGCAACCAGATGTAAAGAGCATTCCATGGTAAGGTAGTCTAGCAACAGAACAAATGGCCCCTGACCAGAGCAATATCTTGCAGTTGCACACAAGTCTCCCATGTCTTGCACGCCTTCCACATCTGTTCCCCTTCCCTCCTTCCTGCTCCCTCCCCTTCTGTGCTATATAAGCCTTGCAGAGAGAAATAAAAATTGCAACTTGATCAGAATCTTGTCTTTCTGTCAGTCTCTCTTGTCCCCTGTCTCTCATTCACTCCCACAGGTGGGTCGTCCCCATTGAAAACCCGCTGGCTGGGGCAGATAGGGGCCTAGAGAAATGGCTCAGCACTTAAGAGCACTGTGGTTCTTGCAGAGAAACTGTGTTTAATTCACAG
This sequence comes from Onychomys torridus, assembly GCF_903995425.1. Lineage (NCBI taxonomy): Eukaryota > Metazoa > Chordata > Mammalia > Rodentia > Cricetidae > Onychomys > Onychomys torridus. The sequence continues at coordinate 64,991,089 of NC_050446.1, forward strand.
CACTCCTATGTTGGCTCAAAACTATGTCTATTCTAGTTCCAGGGGAAGCAATGTCTTCTTCTGACCTGAATGGGCACCAGGCCCACACATGAAGCACATATACATATGTAGGCAAAACATTCATACATATGGAATTTTAAAATTTCTAAACAATAAATATAAATGTTTATCAAGAGAAAGAAAGAAAAAAAGAAAGAAAGAAAGAAAGAAAGAAAAAAAAAGAAAAAAAGAAAGAAGGGAGGAAGGGAGGGAGGGAGGGAGAGAGGGAGGGAGGGAGGGAGGGAGGAAGGAAGGAAGGAAGGAAGGAAGGAAGGAAGGAAGGAAGGAAGGAAGGAAGGAAGGAAGGAATATGGAGCCCAAAACAAGAAGATATAAATAACTGGGCTTGAAATGTCTGTCAACTCTGTGGAAGTTATCTTATATCCCAAAAATTTCTACTAATTTATAATCATGTCTTCCTGTATTAAATTTGTAATAACCAATGAACAGTTTTTTCAAAAGATGAACAGTTGAATTTTTGACAATTCTGAAAATTATATTGCAAAACAACATAGGTCAAAATGTGGAAGCAGGAGCAGGACAATATAGAAAAAAATACTCAGAGATATCATGAGTCAGTAAATATACTTACTTGGGTATTTTTTTCATAAAATATATACATTCTGACCATGGTTTCCATACTTCATTACCTCCCTGGCCCTCATTCCTCCACGCCCATCAAACTCCACACATAACAATATTAAGTAGTCAATTCATAGTTGTAGCTAGAGTTTTCCTGGTCCTGCCTGGCCAACAGTCAAGAAAAATCTCTTTCACCTGCCAGTCCCACAGCCACTCAGACCCAACCAAGTAAACACATAGAGACTTATATTTCTTTTTTAAATTTTTTTTTCTTTATTATTATGTTTTTAATTTTATACATCAGCCATGGGTTCCCCTGTCCTCACTACTCCCGCCCCCACACAAACCTACCCCTAAGCCCCTCCCCTCAATTCCCATGTCCTCCAGGATCAAGGCACCACTGGGGATTCATTTAAACTTGGTGGAGTCAGTACAAGCAGGTCCTGTCACCTCCTTCCAGACTGAGCAAAGTGTCCCTGTGTAAGCCCAAGGTTTCAAACAGCCAGCTCATGCACTAAGGACAGGTCCTGGTCCCACAGATTGGGTGCCTCCCAAACAAATCAAGCTATTCAATTGTCTCACTCATCCAGAGGGCCTTATCCAGCTGAGAGCTCCACAGCCTTTGGTTCATAATTCATGAGCTTCCGTTTGTTTGGCTATTTGTACCTGTGCTTTTTGCAATCTTGGATTCAAAAATTCACGCTCTTGCAGACCCTCCTCTTTCTCGACAGTTGGACACCTGGAGCTCCACCTGGGGCCTGGCTGAGGATCTCTGCATCCACTTCCATCAGTTATTGGATGAGAGTTCCAAGACGACTGTTAGGGTGTTTCGGCATCTGATCACCAGACTAGGTCATATCAGGCTTTCTCTCGACCATTGCCAGCAGACTACAGAAGATATATCATTATGGATTTCTGGGGACCTCTCGAGCACTCTGCCTATTCCTGTTCTCATGTGGTCTTCACTTATCATGATCTGTTATTCCTCATTCTCCCTTTCTGTTCTTGATCCAGCTGGGATCTCCTGCTCCCCTAAGCTTTCTTTTCCTCAAATCTTGCCCTTTGTTACTTCCACTGTCATCCAGGTTGTTCATGTAGATCTCATCCATTTCTCTGTCATTGGGTGATCCTTGGGTCTTTCCTAGGGTCCCGTTTTCTAGGTAGCCTCCCTGGAGTTGTATAGCAGTCTAGTCACCATTGTTTTACATCTCGTATCCTCCTATGAGTGAGTACATACCGTGTTTGTCCTTCTGACTCTGGGTTACCTCATTCAGAATGATTTTTTTCTAGATCCATCCATTTGCCTGCAAACCTCATGATGTCATTGTTTTTCTCTGCTGAGTAGTACTCCATTGTGTATATGTACCATATTTTCTTTATCCATTCTTCAGTTGAAGGGCATCTAGGTTGTTTCCAGGTTCTGGCTATTACAAACAGTGATGATACGAACATAGCTGAGCAAATGCCATTGTGGTATGATTGAGCATTCCTTGGGAATATGCCCAAGAGTGCTATAGCTGGGTCTTGGGGGAGATGGATTCCCAATTTTCTAAGGAAGCACCATATTGATTTCCAAAATGGCTTTACAAGCTTGCATTCCCAACAGCAGTGGAGGAGAGTTGCCCTTGCTCCACATCCTCTCCAGCATAAGATGTCTTCTGTGCTTTTGATCTTAGCCATTCTGACAGGTGTAAGGTGGTATCTCAGAGTCATTTTGATTTGAATTTCCTGGATAATTAGGGATGTTGATCAATTCTTTAAATGTCTTTCAGCCATTTGACCTTCCTCTGTGGAGAATTCTCTGTTTAGTTCTATAGCCCATTTCTCAATTGGACTGTTGGGCATTTTGATGTCTAATTTCTTGAATTCTTTATATATTCTGGATATCAGCCCTCTGTCAGATGTGGGGTTAGTGAAGACATTTTCCAATTCTGTAGGCTGTCGCTTTGTCTTGTTGACCGTGTCCTTTGCTCTACAAAAGCTTCTCAGTTTCAATATGTCCCATTGATTGATTGTTTCTCTCAGTGTCTGTGCTACTGGTGTGATCTCTGGTGCCAATGCATTCAAAAGTTCTTCCTACTTTCTCTACTATCAGGTTCAGAGTAGCTGGATTTATGTTGAGGTCTTTGACCCACTTGGATTTAAGTTTTGTGCATGGTGACAGATATGGATCTATTTGCAGCCTTCTACACATTGACATCCAGTTATGCCAGCACCATTTGTTGAAGATGCATTCTTTTTTCCATTGTACATTTTTGGCTTCTTTGTCAAGAATTATATGTTCATAGGTGTGCGGGATAATGTCAGGGTCTTCAATTTGATTCCATTGGTCCACATGTCTGTTTTTATGCCAGTACCAAGCTGTTTTTACTACAGTAGCTCTATTGTAGAGCTTATGTCGGGGATTGTGATGCCTCCAGAGGTTGTTTTATTGTACAGGATGATTTTGGCTATCCTGGGTTTTTTGTTTTTCCATATGAAGTTGAGTATTATTCTTTCCAGATCTGTGAAGAATTGTGTTGGTAATTTCATGGGAATTGCGTTGAATCTGTAGATTGCTTTTGGTATGATCGCCATTTTTACTATATTAATCCTGCCTATCCATGAGCATGGGAGATCTTTCCATTTTCTGACATCTTCTTCAATTCTTTTTTCAGGGACTTAAAGTTCTTGTCATATAGCTCCTTCACATGCTTTGTTAGAGTAACCCCAAGGTATTTTATATCATTTGTGGCTATTGTAAAGGGTGATGTATCTCTGATTTCCTTCTCACCCTGTTTGTCTACTGTATATAGAAGGTGTACTGTTGTTTTTTAGTTGATCTTGTATCCTGCAATGTTGCTGAAAGTTCTTATTAGCTGTATCAGTCCCTTGGTTGAAATTTTGGGAGCACTCATGTATACTAACATGTCATCTGCAAATATGGAGAGCTTGACTTCTTCCTTTCCAATTTGTATCCTCTTAATCTCTTTATGTTGTCTTATAGCTCTGGCTAGAACTTCAAGTACTGTATTGAATAAGTATGGGGAGAGGGCACAGCCTTGCCTTGTTCCTGATTATAATGAGATTGCTTTGAGTTTCTCTCCATTTCATTTAATGTTGGCTGTTGGCTTGATGTAGATTGCCTTTATTATATTTAGATATGTTCCCTGTATTCCTGATTGCTCCAAGACCTTTTATCATGAAGGAGTGTTGGATTTTGTCAAATGCCTTTTCTATGTCTAGTAAGATGATCATGTGGTTTTTTTGTTTGAGTTTGTTTATATGGTGTATTACATTGATGGACTTCCATATGTTGAACCACCCTTGCATCCCTGGGATGAACCCTACTTGATCATGGTGGATAATTGTTTTGATGTGTTCTTGGAGTCTGTTCGCCAGAATTTTCTTGAGTATTTTTGCATCAATGTTCATGAGGGAGACTGGTCTGTAGTTCTCTTTTTTGTTGCATCTTTGTTTGGTTTAGGAATCAGGGTAATTGTAGCCTCATAGAAGGAGTTTGGTAATATACCTTCTGCTTCTATTGTGTGGAACAATTTAAAGAGTATTGGTATTAAGTCATCTTTGAAGATCTGGTAGAATTCTGCAGTGAAACCATCAGGTCCAGGGCTTTTTTTTTTTTTTTTTTTTTTTTTGGTTGGGAGACTTTTAATGACTGATTCTATTTCCTTAGGGATTGATTATTGGACTATTTAAATGGTTTATCTGGTCTTGATTTAACTTAGGTATGTGGTACCTATCCAGAAAATTATCCATTTCTTTTAGATTTTCCAGTATTGTGGAGTAGAGGTTTTTGAAGTATGACCTGATGATTCTCTGGATTTCCTCATTGTCTGTTGTTATGTCCCCCTTTTCATTTCTGATTTTGTTAATTTTGATGCTCTCTCTCTGTCTTTTGGTTAGTTTGGATAAGGGCTTGTCTATCTTGTTGATCTTCTCAAAGAACCAACTCTTTGTTTCATTAATCCTTTGTATTGTTCTCTTTATTTCTATTTTATTGAATTCAGCTCTCAATTTGATAATTTCTGGGTGTCTGTTCCTCCTGGGAGACTTGGCTTCTTCCTGATCAAGGGCTTTCAGGTGAGCTGTCATGTCATTAGCATGTGATTTCTCTAGCTTCTTTATGTGACCATTCAGTGCTATGAATTTCCCTCTTAGCACTGCTTTCATAGTATCCCATAAGTTTGGGTATATGGTTTATTCATTTTCATTGATCTCTAGGAAGTCTTTAATTTCTTTCTTTCTTTATTTTTTAACCCATTGTTGATTCAGTTGAGCATTATTAAATTTCCATGAGATTGTAGGATTTCTGTAGTTTTTTCTGTTGTTGAAATCTAACTATAAACCATGGTGGTCTGATAGAACACAGGAGGTTATTCCAATTGTTTTGTATCTGTTGAGATTTGCTTTGTGGCCAAGTATTCTGTCAATTTTAGAGAAGGTTCCATGGGGTGCTGAGAAGAAGGTATATTCCTTTTTGTTTGGGTGGAATGTTCTGTAGAATTCGATTAAGTCCATTTGAGCCATAACATCAGTTAAGTCCATTATGTCTCTGTTAAGTTTCAATTTTGCCAATCTGTCCAGAGGTGAAAGTGGTGTGTTGAAGTCTCCCACTATTAATGTGTGGGGTTTTATATGTGATTTAAGCTTTAGTAATGTTTCTTTTACATATGTGGGTGCCCTTGAGTTTGGGGCATAAATGTTCAGAATTGAAACTTCATCTTGGTGGATCTTTCCTGCACTGAGTATGTAATGTTCTTCATCATCTCTTTTGATTGATTTTAGTTTGAAGTCTATTTTGCTGGATATTAGGATGGCTACACCAGCTTGCTTCTTAAGACCATTTGATTAGAAAGTCTTTTCCCAGCCTTTTATTCTTAGGAGGTGTCTGTCTTTGAATTTGAGGTGTGTTTCTTGTATGCAACAGAAAGATGGATCCTGTTTTTGTGTCCATTCTGTTAGTCTGTGTCTTTTTTTAGGTGAATTAAGTCCATTGATATTAAGGGATATTAATGACCAGTAATTGTTCATTCCTGTTGTTATTTTTATTTTTTGGTGGTAGTGTGTGTGTACTTCTCTTCTTTGGGGTTTACTGCTGTGGTGATATCTATTGCCTGTGTTTTCATGGGTGTATCTGCCTTCCTTAGGTTGTAATTTTCCTTCTAGTGCTTTCTGTGAGGCTGGGTTTGAGGATAAGTATTGTTTAAATCTGGTTTTGTCTTGGAAGGTCTTGTTCACTCCATCTATCATGATTGAAAGTTTTGCTGGGTATATTATTCTAGGCTGGCATCCATGGTCTCTTAGTGTCTGTATTATATCTGTCCAGGTCCTTCTGGCTTTCAAAGTCTCCATTAAGAAATCAGGTGTTATTCTGATGGGTTTACCTTTATAAGTCACTTGGCCTTTTTCCTTTGCTGCCCTTAATATTCTTTCTTTATTCTGTACGTTTAGTTGTTTAATTATTATGTGCCGAGGGGACTTTTTTGGGGGGTCTAGTCTGTTTGGTGTTCTATAGGCTTCTTGTATCTTCATAGGCATTTCGTTCTTTAAGTTGGGAAAGTTTTTTTCTACTATCTTGTTAAATATATTTTCTGTGCCTTTGAATTTGTATTCTTCTCCTTCCTCTATCCGTATTATTTGGTTTTTTCATGTTGTCCCAAATTTCTTGGACATTGTGGGTCAGGACTTTGTTGGTTTTAGTGTTTTCTTTGACTGATGAATCTATTTCTTCTACCATATCTTCAACACCAGATATCCTCTCTTCCATCTCTTGCATTCTGTTCCATATACTTGCATCTGAAGTTCCTGATTGTTTACTCAGATTTTCTGTTTCCAACATTTCTTCTGCTAGTGTCTTCTTCACTTTTTCCATTTCCCTTTTCTGGTCTTGGATTGTCTCCCTTGCTATTTCATGATTTTCATTGAGGATTTATTGTTGTCTTCTGCTTTAATTGTCCTTTCCTCTAGTTTGTTATAGTGTTCTTTCCATTTTTTGTTTGTCTGTTCCTCTACTTTATTTTTTATTTCTTCTATATAAGGCTCTAGCCTCTTCATGATGTTACTTATAAGGTTGTTTTCTTCTTATTATTCCATTCCATGATGTTCAAGTCTAGCTGTTGGAGAAGGGCTAGGTTCTGGTGATGCTGTATTGCTCTTTATTTTGTTGTGTGTACTTCTGCCTTGAGGTCTGCCCATCTCCTCTTGTGTTTGTTCTTGGTCTTATCAGTGTACTTTGTCCAGAGAAAGTTGACAGATTTAGCGCGCCTCTCTCTGGTCCAGATGGAAGCTCTGGGCCAGATGGGAGCGCTGGTCCAGATGAGAGTGCTGGCCGGATAGGAGCTGGGGGGCTGGACTCTGAGTCTTGGGATGTCCCTGGGGTCTCCTTATTTTGTCCAGATGGGAGCTCCTATTGTCCAGATGGGAGTTCCTCTGGTCTCTGGTCCAGATGGGAGTTCCAGGGCAGAATGTAAGCTTGGGGCTTGTCTCTGATTCTCAGGAAGTGGCTGGGGTCTACAGCAGATCCATGTGGGATCAGGTTGGGGAGACTGCAGTTTCTGCCTGCAGTCTTGGAAAAGGGGAGCCTTCCCACAGTGTCCACCGATTGGCAGGAAACTGGGGCCAAGTTGGTCAGGTCCTCCCAGAGTGGCCTGTGTCCAGAGGTGGGACCCAGGTGCAGTTGCCTCTCTGGCTATAACCCAGGCACTCACCTTTGATCCAGATGGGAGTTCCGTGGCAGAAGGAAGCTGAGGGCTGGTCTCTGAGTCTCAGGAACTGGCTGTGGTCTTGGGCAAATGTGTGTGGGGCAGGGTGTGGAGACTGCAATGTCTGCCTGCAGTCTTGGAAAAGGGGAGCCTTCCCGCAGGGCCCGCTGATTGGCAGGAAACTGGGGCCAAGTTGGTCAGGTCCTCCTGGAGTGGCCTGTGTTCAGTGGTGGGAACCAGGGGCAGTTGCCTCTCTGACTATAACCTAGGCACTCACCTCTGGTCCCGAGACTTATATTTCTTATAAATTGTATGGCCATGGCAGGCTTCTTGCTAATTGTTCTTATATATTAAATCAACCCATTTCTATCAATCTGTACGTTGCTATGTGGCTTGTGGCTTACACATATCTTAACATGTTGGTACTCATCAGGGGGACTTGCAGCTTCTCTCAGCATCAGCCTTCTACTTCCCAGAATTCTCTTCTCTGCTTGTCACACCTATGCTTCCTGCCTGGCTACTGGCCAATCAGCACTTTATTTATAAGGAGCAATATCCACAGCACATAGTGAACATCAGAAATCCAAACAGTTTTTTTAACCTTTAATGAAAATTGATTCATTTTTTCATATAAAATATCCTGATTAATCTTTTTTCTTCCGGCTACTCCTTTCAGTCCCCACCCCACCCCCGCAGCTCCACTTCTCTCTAGATCCACTCCCCCTTTTTCTCTCATTATAAAGGGCTTCTGGGTTGGGGTTTAGCTCAGTGGTAGAGCGCTCGCCTAGCAAGCGCAAGGCCCTGGATTCAATCCTTCAGCTCAAAAAAAAAAAAGGCTTCTAAGAGATAACAACCAAACATGAAAAAATATAATATAATAAGAGAAAACAAAAACTATCAAAATGAAGTTGGACAAGACAAGTCAATGGAAGGAAAAGAGTACAAGAGAAGGCACAAGAGTCAGAGACACACTTGTTCACATTTAGGAGCCCCATAGGAACACTAATTTGGAAGGCATAATATATATTCAGAAGACTGATGAAGATGCATGCAGGAAGTATGAATGCTGCTTCAATCTTAGTGAGTTAATATGAGCTTTTCTCACAGTGATTTAGAGGGTGTTGTTTTCTTGATATGTCTACCTCCTCTTACTATTATACTCATTCTGCCTCATCTTCTACAGGCTTCTCAGAGCTCTGACAGGAAGGATTTGATAGAGACATCATGTTTGGGCATGAGTGTTCCTAGCTCTCTCACTCTATAAAATCTGGTTGTAGGTTTCTGTATTTGTTCCCATCTGCTACAGGACAAGACAAACTAATGATGATGGCTAAACAGGGCACTGATCTATAAGTATAGCAGAATGTCATTGTAAGTCCCTTTATCACTCTTTTTGTAGACTAGTATTATTTGTTTTGACCCCCAAGTCCTTGGGCTATTTAGTCTCAAGTTCTTGGTCACTCAAATAATGTTGGGTATGTGTTGTATCCCATGGTCTGGGCCTTAAGTCAAATCAGTTACTGGTTCGCTTTTCCCACAAGCTCAGTGCCACTGTTGTCCCAGTGTATCTTGCAGACAGACACCATTGTAGATCAAAGCATTTGTGGCTAGCTTGGTGTTTATGTTTCTCTTTCAGTAGTGTGCAGAGTACCTACTGGTACCAAAGGCTCTAGAACTTAAGAGTGAAGAACTTAAGAGAAGAAGCTTGTCTTCTCTGTGTCCATTGAGTTTTGTAGATGTTGTCTTCAGCAATGAGTCTTTCTGTCAGTTTGCCGAGAGCAACTTATTGTATTGGCAATAGACTAGGTTGTCTACAAATTCCCATGGGACCCCTTTGTCCAACTACTCAATAAGATATAACCTAATATCAGTGCTGGAAGCATTATTTGGTGACAAGTGATGTCCAGCCCGTACTCTCTCTCCTGCATTATTTGGCAATTGTATTTAGACCACTTTCATATATGTATATAATTTAGGAAGTGTAGAGAGCTGCATGCAGCCGCACCTTAAAGATGGTGCTGGCTTCTGCCCTCCACCCTCCCGACAGCGAGTGCTGGAAGTGGTAAACAAATCCTTATTTGGCTGGGGCTGGAATAGAGTATTGCTTGCATTTGCATGGACCAATGGACAGCGCCCACGTGGCTGCTCAGGGTTGGCAGCCCATGCCTACTTAAGGGCTGGGAGAGGCTCCCCCTGGAGGGAGACATCACTTGTAACAAGGTCCTAAATAAACTGCTTAAAGAAGAGCTCTGGTGTTTTGTCATCCTTGCTAGTCGAGGCGGATGCGACAAGGAAGCTTCTACTCTATTATGTTTCAAGACTACCCTACAATTACCACTTAATTTGAGCTGGATTATCCTGAATTCCCTCATTTTCCCACTTATCCTCCAATTCTAGTTCCCTCAATCCATCCATCTATTCTATTATCCTTTCCTAGTGAGATCTATATCTGTACCCCCAGGTTCTTTACTCTTTATCTACCCTCTGTGGTTCTATAGACTATATCTTGGTTATCATTAACTCAACAGCAAATAACCACATATAGGAATATATATATATATATATATACTGTGTTTGTTTCCCTGGATCTGGGATAGCTTACTCAGTATGATTTTGTTTTATAGACCAGGCTGGCCATGAACTCAGAGATCTGCCTGCCTCCAAAGTGCTAGGATTGAAGGTGTGTGCCACCACTACCTGGATAACAGTCAGAAATTTTAGATAAACAATATTTATCAACAAATTAATGGGTAAATAAAATGTGGTGCATATACCCAATAGAATATTACTCAGCAATAGAAAAGAATCACGTCATGATTTTTGCTGACAAATGGATATAACTAAAACAAAATCATACTGAGGGACAAGAAGTGTGCATGACATCCCAGAAGTATAAGACTATACGTAAGTGTGTGTGTGTGTGTGTGTGTGTGTGTGTGTCCCTAATAATTGCATTGTAGACCCATAAAGTATCAAAAATTATATTTTCTCAACTTCTGAGGTCTGTGAAAGTCCCACAGTAGGAATTTGGTGACAAAGCTCTGGTTTTGTGTGATTCTCTAGACAACTGAAAAAGGAAAGTTTATTTTATAGAATCTTCTTCCTTTGTTCAGGTGTGAATGAGGCGTCTCAATAAAGGCACCAGTAAATGAGGAATAATCAGAACATGAGGGAACAAATCCTACATGTGAAAACTATGCAGATGAAGAACAGAAAAAATTAAGGGAGAAGAAGGAATTTAACAAATTTTCTCATGAAAATCTGAAAGAATAAAAAAAGATGAGAAATATGTTTGAATATAATTTAGTCTTGAGACATAAGTATTCATCAATCATTTTTACAATTCAACCTTGATTGAGAAAATAGTGTTCTACAACAAGCACGGTTTGAAATTTATATAAATTTAGTATAATACATATTCACAAATAGCTTATGTGCTCACATCTTACTATTATAATAAAGAGAGTTAAATTTAACTGCATTAGAATGTCATTCATGGCATTGCCATTATATTTCTATGAGTAATCAATTTTCTTGCAAAATCAATTGCCTTCCCACATAAATACCTTCAATAAACTTTCAGCATATTTATAGTGAAAACTTTTTCATCATCCCTAGCAATTCTTTTCATTTCATTTTACCCCAGATATAAAGGCAAAGATCAACAACAAGAAAAAATAAACTGAAAACAAATGCTGGGAGAAGGGAGCTGATAAAAATCTAATTGTTGGTGAGATTGCAAACTGGTACAGCCAGTATGCAAAAAAAGTGTAGAGAATTCTCAAAACTCTAAAAATATATCTATACTATGATCCAGATCTATCACACCTTGTTATATGTCCAAAGGCCTCCACATCACACTACAGATAATTGCTCAGTTGTGTTCATTATGTTTTATACAAATAACTAGGAAATAGAAACAATCTGAAAGCCCAAACACATAATGAAAATTTGTTACATATATACTATGGAAAACTATTCAGCTATAAAGAAAAACAAAAGTATGGACTTTGTAGGTAATTAGGACTACAAAAGATGATATTGAATGAGGTAGACCAGGCCCAGAAAGACAAATGTCATTGGAGGCTTCAAGTTTCAAATGATAAGATTTGATTACATATCCTGGGATACCCACAGAAAGAAGAAAAGCAAAAAGGGACCACTGGTGTTGTGGTGGTGGACTGTAGTGAAGGGAATAATAGGATACAGATGAATTTTTGGACAAATAGGAAAAGAGAGGCTTAAATTAAGGATGTCAGAAGGATATGAAATAAATATTTGAGGAGAATGGAGAAGGTTAAATAATACTTAGGATGTCTGAAAAAAATCACAAGGCATTATACTATTAATTATTTAACTAAAAATGTGTTCCCCAAAATATTATGCACTACAATAAACTTATCTTGTGTCAAAGAACAGAATAGCCACTAGATACAGAGGCTAGAAAATGGTGGCACTCACACCCTTAATCCAAGCATTCCAGAGGCAGAAATCCCTCTGGACCTCTGTGAGTTCAAGGCCAAATTGGAAACAGCCAGGCATGGTGACACATGCCTTTAATCCCAAGAAGTGAGCCTTTAATTCCAGGGAGTGAAGGCAGAAAGCAGAAAGATATATAAGGTGTGAAGACCAGAAACTAGAAGCTTTTGGCTGGTTAAGCTTTTAGGCTTTGGAGCAGCACAGTTCAGCAGAGAGGCATCCAGTCTGAGGAAACAGGATTAGCTGAAGAACTGGCAAAATGAGGTAGCTGTGGCGTGTTCTGCTTCTCTGATCTTCAAGCATTCACCCCAATAACTGGCCTCATGTTTGATTTTATTAATAAGTACCTTTAAAATTCATGCTACAATAAGTAAGTATGTATATAAATACACATATGCAGTTTAAATGAAATTTTTCTCGCCTGAACTGACAATGCTGTCTCTGAAAGCCAAAGACCAACTAACAAAAACCCCAACAGCAGGCATGAGAAAGTCCTCATTTATTTTATTACTTAGAGTTGTCCAAAAACTCCCAAAACATGTGGTATATTCTTTATGCACTTGTTTGCATCTCAGAGGTGGAAGGTCAGTCCCTATTGGTGAAGACACTATGCACTTCAGACAGGGCTCAGAGACCCCTGAATGGAGGTGACATAAATCTCTTCTACCTGAGACTAGTTTTAATGTACCAGAAGGCACCATGAAAGCTGCCCAAAGAGGGAAGCAACCAATAATCCTACACAGCTATAAAGCCTATAAACTAAAATGACCAGCATCAGAAATAACACTAAGGGTACAGTAGTTGTGTGCATAACTTTGCAGTAACCTCTATTTTTCAAAAAATAACATAACCTCTAAATATTTGTCTTTATATCCACAGATAAGAGTATCCATGACACAAGGGATGCTTCTCTTTTTAACATATAGATATCATTTTAGAAAATCAAAGCCAATCACAATGAAGCATTGTGGAACCCAGTCTCAGTGGATATACATATAAAACATTTTCCCACACCTAGGCCTCAGTGAAAAAATGTAATAAAGGGGCCAAAAAGATTGTAAGACTGTGAATCCTAGCAATCTCAGAGCTTACATACATAAAATCATACCAACATGACCTCAAAAACATGAGCTAAACAAAGACAAAATAATAGATATGGCAAAATGGATGGGGAAAGATTATACATCCTCAACCCTACATGAAGCTATTGAATGCTGAGCACAGTCTTTCCCAGGAAATATCTCATCAACTCACAATGCCAAATATTGAGCCCTGAAAACATATATAAAAGTAACCTTGTATAAATTGATCATGTTATATTTATATTTATGTATGTATATGCAAGTAACAAAAATTAATGAGAAAAAAAGAGGCCATGGACTTGAAAGAGAGCAAAAAGGAGGATATTGGATGTGGGAGTCCATGTAACTCCATCTTGTGATCTTGACTTAGGGTCAGAAAGTTCAAACTTGTTTTTACCCCTCCAGGCCTTGATAACATGATGTTTTGCGAAAGGCTATGGTCACCAGTTATCCTGAGAATTAAGGAGGTCTTTATGCTTGTCTGTTCCTTGAACCATGGTGTCCTGAAGATAAGGAGATCTTTTACCTCCTTGCTTTTTGTACATAAAGGCCATGAGAAGAAAACTCAGGGTTGTAGTATTTACTAACAGTGATACCAAATCTGTCCAATGTCTCTGTCTTTTCTTTTATGTCTCTGTTTTTTCTGTCTGTCTTTTCTTAATCCTCACTCCCCTATTCAGGTGCTATTTGACAGGTCAGCAGGTCCCAACAACTGGACTGTTTGGAGTGTAGAAAAGAAAGGGAGAAATGATGTAATTATAATCTCAAAAGTCTCAAAGTATGGTTTGTATTTGTTTTGAACCTGTGTGTGTCATAGTCTCTGAGTTTTTATGTGTATCAGTAAAGTGTAAGAAAAGCTCACCAGGTTCTGATCTTTAAACTAGTAGCAATAAAAATGTGTAAATGGAATCCTGTTTTGTTTTGTTTTTTTTATTTTTTATTTCACAACTAAAATTCTAACTTCTTTTCTCCTGCCATAGCAGTCCTAGAGTCTACAACTGTGAAACTAGAGTTAAGGAAATATAAAATAATGGTTGAATGCAATGAATAATGGAACAAAATAGTTTTGTTTAGTGTGTTCAATATTTTCTTTTATAGTTTTAATTAAATCTTTGTATTCACAACTTCCAAAAGCAATGAATCCACTGGTATCAGATCTTCATCTTGTAAGCTAATTCATAGCTCATAGGGACATATGCACTACTTAACCAAGAACACTTATGGTTAGGGCAAAGACATTAAGAAGATGTATCTGCTATGAGAAGGTCAAGAAAAGCATGGAAATTAATTGGGATAGTGTCCTAGCATATTCAAACTATTGTTACACTTTGGTTTTGGTGAGATCCACACACATGGTTTATATAGTGTTTTTTAAATAAGTTGTTATTCTTCATACAGATACTTCCTAATAGAAATCAATACAATCCTACACACATTTTTATATCTTAGCTCTGGCATATAAAATTAAGGAGAGACCATCACAGTATTAGCATTTAGTACTGAATACATTTTTAAGGTGGGCTCATTCATAAAGAGTAGAAAGTTTCAGTTGGTTCTTCAATTTCATGACAAATACAAAGTCTACACCAGCTGGAATTTCCCATGTATAACAAAATTCCCTTGGAATGTTAGAGCTTTTGGTTTAAAGAGAGAAATTACATGCCATTCAATCAATTTATGAAGATTCCACATGAAACCTGAGGATAAGAAAACACAAAGTGCTGGACATTATGGTGCAATCCTTTAATCCCAGCACTTGGAAGTCAAAGACAGTCAGATCTCTGTGAGTTCGAGGCCAGACTGGTTTACACAGTGAGTTTCAGGACTGTCAAAGAACCTGTCTCAAAATAATGAAAATAAAAGCAGAAAATATAGAGTGACAAAATTATATAAAAATTGCATTGATTATTGATATTTAGACAATTATAGAATGTTATTTTATGCATGAATACTTAAACTTAAGAATATTAAAAACAGGACCAGTAGAGTCACTGTCTCAAAAACAAATAAAAGAAGAAAATATAAAATGGCATAAAATATATAAATTTCATTGATTATTTATATCAATTGCTAATTATTGAATGTAATTTTTCAAGGGAATACACAAAGTTAAGAATATTAAAATCTCGAGAACCAGTCTTCTCCAAGGATTAGTCTATGATACATTACCTAACTCTAAGAAGTCAGCCCCAAACATATATTTCTATCTAGGCATCACTGAAGGAATTCAACAGTATGTACTTATGTATTTGTGATATATACATGCATGTGTTTTGCATGTGTGTGAAACAATAATAATTAAAGAATGAAAGGCCGTGTATTTGAGAAGAGGAGGGAAACATGGAAGAATTTAATGGGAGCAGAAAGGAAGGAAATGATGCAAAAATGTACTCAACTACAAAATAACATATTATGGAAAATGAATTTAAAATCTGCTTCCTCTGAATTCTTTTCTCTGTAAATAATGAGGACATGTGCTCAGTATATAAACATTTCAGGTAGTACTCAATACTTATCTTTGGTTTATGCTGTACCATGGATTTTCTTATGGAAGCAGATTATAGAACTCATTTAAAGACGGTAGTCACACTAACCAAGGAAATACTGATTGTCTAGTTCTTTTAGAAATTCAAGACCTAACTCAAAATTTCCTTTAGGCACTAATAGACCCTTGTTTAAAATGTGTTGACATGATCAAGCAACACTCAGAACTCAGGCTTTACCTACCCTCCAGTGCATTCCTAGATCCTAAAGTTTCACATTGTCACAATGTTGTAGAGGGACACATTTTCTCTCAGAGTGTTTTTATATCATACTTCTCATTATTTCAAATTCACATTAATTTAATAAACCAGTTTTACGCCTTTAATAGTTTTAAAAAATCAATGAAATTTTGAAAGTATAAAATTAAACTGGCTGTGATTTTCACATGTTAATGATAATTAATCAACTTATAGTGAAAATGATAACTCAAAAACACAGTTTTCCCATCACATTGTTAGTGCATCCTATAGAAAATGATGCCATATTTTTCAAAATAATGGCTAATTACTAAAATGCTTTTCCTAGTAAATGGTGACTTCTTGGTTTTTTTTAGATTAGTTTCCTAATATAATTATTGAATCTTGTGTTTGAGTGTGTGTGTGTGTGTGTGTGTGTGTGTGTGTGTGTGTGTGTGTGTGTGTGTATTAGTGTGAATAGTGTGTACATGTGTATAGAAATGAAGGGTAGATGATATAGGTATCTGTCCACATGCATGTTGAGTAAAAGAAAGTCACTGACTCTGTCTATTTATTGCTTTCTGCCTTATTTCCTTAAGACAAAATCTCCACTAAACCTTGACCTCACTGGTTTTCATAAGAGTGTTTAGGCTCTACAATACTGCACTTTACCAGTATTTTGTTAAAAATGTCCAGCCTTGACTGATTTCTGATATGGGTGCTGGGAAACAGAAATAATTGCTTACATTTCCACAAGGGCTCTTACCCACTGGTCTATCTTTTCCAGCATTGGAAGTGCAATATTTTAATAATCATAAGAAACCATTGTCAATCTCTTCCACATTCTCCTGATGGCATTTTTTATTTCCTTATTCCTGAAAGTGTAAACCATAGGGTTAAGAAGTGGGGTCATGATGGTGGCAAACACAAACGCATTTTTCTCAGAAGAGAAAGCAGTTGTTGGTCTTGCATATATTAAAAAACACGGGACAAAGAACAAAAGCACAACAGTAATGTGGGATCCACAGGTGGAGAGAGCTTTAAGTCGCCCCTCAGAGCTGTGCGATCTCAGAGAGTACAATATGACACCATAGGAGACAAGCAAAATAGAGAAGATAATGATGCTGATTGACCCACTGTTAGCAAACACCAAGATTACAAATATGTGTGTGTCAGTACAGGCAAGCTTCAGTAATGGGAATAAGTCACACATGTAATGATCAATGACATTGGGTCCACATAAAGGCAATTGCAAAGTGAAAATAATTTGTACAGTAGAATGTAAAAACCCTCCTACCCAGGATATCACCACCAAAATGCCACAGAGCCTCCGGGTCATAATGGAAGAGTAATGTAAGGGCTTGCAAATGGCCACATAGCGGTCATAGGCCATGGCTGACAGGACAATCACCTCTATCCCAGTGAAGAAGTGGACAGCAAACAGTTGCATCATGCAACATTCAAAGGAAATGGTCTTCCTCTCATAGAAGAAGTCTACAATCATCTTAGGTGTGACAGTAGAAGAAGTACATGCATCCAGTAAGGACAGGAATATCAAGAAGAAGTACATGGGGGAGGCAAGCAGCGTGGGACTATAGATGATGGTCACCACAATCATCATGTTGCCCCAAATAGTTGCAAGGTAGATCAATAAAAATACAACAAACAATATTTTCTCAACCTTTGAGTTCTGTGAAAGCCCAAGAAGTATGAACTCAGTGACAAAACTCTGGTTTTGCATTATTCTCAAGAAGATACTGAAGTAAAAGCTGTTTACTTAAATCTGAAATTATGAGAAAAGAATACATCATTTAAGTTTATATAATCAACATGTACAAGTTGCTGCTTCCTTAATTGTTTTGCCAATAAGAAAATAACGTTACTTTTCTTAAGTGTAGTTGTATAACATGTAGAATTGAAGTTAAGTTAAATTATTGAATACATTAAACAACCACATTAAAATATTGGAGATTAAAGCATCTACTTGGGTGAGATGAGAGCAATAGCCTATCTTAGAGGGGTCAGCTTTCATCAACCCATATGGAATTCTGCAAGTGAAATACTGAAATGCATTTTAAACTATTCTACATATAAATGAAGCTCAGAACGTTAGTCTCCATTGACTGATCAGAGCACTCACTGCCTCATCTACCAAAACAAGAGGCAAAATGTATTTTGGGAACACTTCAAAGTCATAGGTTCAGCCTACACATGGGTAAAAGTATGTATTATTAGAACTTCCAGTGACTCAGTCTACTTTTTATAAAACAGAAAATTATTTGGGAAAGTATGCAGCACTCCTCTTTGTGCGTATGGTGAAAGGTGGAAATTTCACTAAAATCATCATTTTACAACCTAACAAGAACTTTACAAAATTTACCCTGTTTTCATAAGGCATAAGTGAAATATGATTTTACAAAAAAAGCAATTGTTCCAGACTTACTGTCCTAGTCATACTCAGCAGTATGTTACAGTGGTTTGTGTATCTTAATTTTGGAAAAGTTATAATTAAAGCTTTTCTGATCTAGCAAAGAAAAGTTGTTCAACCTGGAATTTTAAAGACACAAGATCTATCATACATGTTGTCTCCACTGAATCAACAGTGTCAAGAGTGAGATATTTCCATTTGTAGGAACTTCAGGAAAAGGATGCTCCTTCTAATTTCTTTCACTCCTCTCTAAATGTTAAATCATAGCCTTTCTTTGTCCTTAAGCAAATGAGATATCTTACTAAAGCAACAGAGTCAATGATGAAGAATCAGGAGGGCAATGACCAATTAGCCATGATTGAAAATTGATGACAATATACAGCTGAAAAATAGAAACTCACCCTCAAATGTAATTCATAGTCTTCCAACTTAATCACTTGCCAAAACTGATTCTTTGAGAATCAAAATAC
The DNA here is from genome assembly GCF_903995425.1 of Onychomys torridus. Lineage (NCBI taxonomy): Eukaryota > Metazoa > Chordata > Mammalia > Rodentia > Cricetidae > Onychomys > Onychomys torridus. Next base: position 65,009,590 of record NC_050446.1, read on the forward strand.
ATTCTTTGAGATTCATAAGAATTCACTGTGAAACATATCCACACCATCTTACCTGCTCATCTCCAGGTATTATATGGTCAAATTTGAAAAATGTCCAAATATTACTCATGGTAGCATTTCTTTACAGTGCTAGGTGTAATTAATTCACAAAAAACTCAATTGTCACCCACAGAAATTAATTCCACAAATCCTGTTTGTAAATATTCCAATATCTGATTTATTTTCCTTAGGTAGTCACAACCCAAAAGGTATCTAAATATTTCCTGCAAAATATTCTCATGTGTGAATATATATATATATATATATATATATTCATTAACATATTCATGAGTATGAGTATGTATTTGAATATATGCATGTCTAAAGTTACAAATATAAGTTTGTATAAGAAAAATGAGTTTGTTCTGAGAAGAAAAATGTAATGTTTCAATGACTAACATCTGAAGAAAGTAGACCTTTCTTCACATGTTTATAAATCTATCATGTGACTATTTATTTATTTTACAATAATCATTTACATGATGCCTTCAGGTCAGTTCTTCACTAGCATGTGTAATATAACTCCATCTACTCACATTATATAGCCAAGAAAGCAGTGGCCTGAAACAAACCCTACCACATCACTGGATCAGGAAGTAATCATTTATGATACGTTAATATGATCACTATTTACTTTACCAGTTGTCTTTCAGAGCTAAGGTAAGATGGACAAAGAAATTTAATAAGAAGTCAGGAAGGCGTGGTTGCTGACATGCATGGAATGTCAGAGTGAAACAGCATTTCACACCATGAAAGTTCAAAGGGAAATAAACACTTGTCTCTCTGCTGCTTTCCCAAAATGCCTCAGCTTTGCTTCTCTTACTGTTTCTGGCATAAAGGAAGAACTTTACTGTTTCCTCTTGTTGTCTTGTTAATGGACTTCTAAAACTTCTTTTGCTGTCTACATAATTCTGCTCATTTTAAGAGAGACCAAGCCACAACCATGAGCACTGAAGAGGTTCAGATCTTCAACTAATTGAATTTTCTGAATAGTTGAGAGGCACTGTCTACCACCTACAGAAAGTTAAGGGGACATTCTTAATCCAGCAGCCATCACAGTGACTTAAGGCACTCTTCCTGATTCTATGTTCTCAGTACCACACCTAGTTTCCAGTTATGGAAAAAATACATTTTACATTCTCTACAAATAGCTATGTAGTATAGACAACACCCCCAACTAACCCAGTTTCTGTGCTATCATTCTTTATTTCAAACACATTATTTTATAGTCAATGATATCAAAACAGTAAGAACACTTGTGTTACTGAAAATGTTTTTGTTTTTGTTTTTGTTTTTTCCAAAAAACAAATAAACTGCTAGTGAAGAGATAATAGAAAAACAGCACTTATGACATTTCTTTGTACTTGCTTTCAACTTCAAGATGACAAGTTGAAAATATGTTCAATCTCATTAGACTTAAAGAAGCAGATGTTTAAGGAGAGGGAAGGAAGGAAGGGAAGTAAGAAGTAAGGAAGGAAGGAAGGAAGGAAGGAAGGAAGGAAGGAAGGAAGGAAGGAAGGAAGAAGGAAGGAAGGAAGAAGAGAGTGAGAAGAAAAGAAGAAAGAAATGAAGGAAAAAGTTCTCACTCTGACAACTGAGTTTTGGGAACCTGAGCAATTATTAGTTGACAAGCACTGGCCAATTGAACTCTGAATATATCATTTTAATCACTGATGTATTGATTACCCATAATAATATTATCAATAGTAATGATGAGGAGTCTGAACACCAGAGTGTTTGAAACCTCATACCCATAGCTATGCATTGAATGCCCCCTGTTTTATTTAACAGTCTCTTGACATACAACATCCACACTTAAAGCACTCCATCATAATTTAAAGTCAAATATGAAAATGCTGTAATGTACCTTAAATAGATCACCACTATGCATCACTTCTGTGAAAAGTCTGAAGCTTGGTATAACCTATTCTTTATGGAGAAGTCCCTTATGGGGTGAACAAAATTCTGTTTGTATCCAACTCCCCTGTACGTCTGAGAAGAAAAACAATGATTTTGGAAGCTGATGCAAAGCATGTGAACATTGCTTCTCGGGTCCTGTCATGAGCATGGTCTGAGAATGCAAGAAAAACAAGCCAAGGCTTTCTCCTGTGTTGTCACTGGGTTTATAGAGGTGTCCCTGAGATGTCACCCGTCTGGGAGACTGATTCTTATTCCCTTGGGTTTTTAAGATTTCTTTCTGCATGAATTTATGATGCAATTTTTTGTGCTTGAACACTTGATTTAGTGTTTAAATCACTTTTTATTAATGTGGTTAAAAAGAGCTTAATTTTTCCACAAGGAGGTTCTTTTAAATTTTCCCTAAATGTTGAATTCTGGCACTAGCGAGACTTTTGTATTTTTTATCTTTCATATTCAATATTTTTAAAATAAGAATTTATATGTCCATGGATGCTATTTTTGTTTTGAATGATCAGGTTCCTGTCTTATAATGATTTCATGAACACTGTATTTAGAAGTAGAACAGTGCTGTAAAATGATGGAATATAATATTTCTCTCCTAAGTTTAATCAAAATTCATGGGTACTCACCAAACATAATAGCTAGTTCTTTCATAAGGAATCCTTACACTAATCCCTATCAGAAATGTGTATTGCCTGAGAAATAAACTAACAAAGACTATTCCTCAAAGAACAGCTTTTTATGAAAAACTATATTTGAAGGTATATGTTAATTTGAATCTTATTTACCCTAAGAATCATGAGCTTCTGTGTCTACAGTACTTGGGAGGTGGTGCATAAATGTTGTCTGTTTCCTTTCTTAACCTAGGGAGAACTTAAAATTATAGTTATTTTTCTCTTTTAGCTTCCCAGATGGTGGAGTAATAGGCCTGGACCCAAATCCATGGCTTGTGTCATAGGTGAAAAACCAAAAATAGAGTGTCTAGAGGTGGAAAGACATTGTGCATTCTCAAAATGTATAAAAATGTCTTGAAGATCACTTTAACATAGTGGATACAGCCTTAACATTGCTGCTTGAGGGAAAAGTTAAAAGTTGTCTCATAGATCATTTCAGAGGTGGAACAACCCAAATAGTCTGTCAAAATGGGCAGTTCTTAAGCATTGATTCCTGCCCTTTTTTAAAGAATATATTTACACATGATGTTAAAAAGGAGAAAGTAAGTGACTCATGAGAAGATTGTGAATAATGGTACTCAAGCAGCATCAGTATGACAGTCTATGTGTTTAAGAGGAATTGGGTATTCCCATGGGACCCCCTTGACCAACAATTCAAGAAGTTGTATTCCAGTCCTGGTTCTAGAAGTTTCGTTTGATGATAAAAGATGTGCAGTTGGTACTGTGTCTTCCCCATTATTGGGCAATTTCATTTAGATTGCCTTCATATGTGGATATATTTTAGGAAGCTTCTACTGTATTAGGTTTCCAGACTAACCCTTGTATGACCCTTAATTTTAGCTGTCTCTCCCCATGATCCCTCCCCTTCCATACTTGATCCTCAAATTCCAGTTATCACTATCTATCCATAATTATCCATTCTATTTACTTTTCCTAATGAAATATATATCTGTTCCATATATATTCCCTCACTCTAGGCTTACCCTCTGTGGTTCTACCTGACTGTAGCTTGGTTATCATTGACTTAATGGCTAGTATCCACATGTAGGTGAATAAATAAATATCATTTTTTTTTCTGGGTCTGGGATGCCTAACTCAGAACAACTATTTTAGGGCCATCCCTTTGCCTGCAGATTTCATGATGTCACTATTTTTAATGTCTGAGCAATATTTCATTGGGTAAATATACCATATATTCTTTATCCATGTATCTATTGATGGATAGCTAGTCTGTTTCAAGTTTCTCACTATTATGAATAGAGCAGTAATGAACATGGGTAAGCAAGTGTCTTTATAGTAGGATGAAGCATCCTTTGGTATATGCCCAGGAGTGGTGCAGCAGGATCTTGAGGCAGGTGGATTCCTATATTCCTGTGGAACTACCACACTGATTTCCATAGGCTGAAAAATTTGCATTCCCATCAAAATGGTTGTTAATGCACACCCTTGGTAGCATGAGATGTCATTTTTTATTGATCTTCTCATTCTGACAGATGTAAGAAGAAAATATCAAAGTAGGTTGATTTTCTTGCACTGATGGCTAGATGCTAAACATTTCTTTAAGGGTTCGACAGTCCTCTGAGTTACCTCTATTTTTAATTTTCTGTTTAGATCTGTATCCCATTTTTAAATTGGGTTATTTGTTTTCTTGATATCTACTTTCTTGCATTCTTTATATATTTTGGATATTAGCCTTCTGAATGTATAGTTGGTAAAAAACATTTTCCTATACTGTATACTGCAGCTTTGCACAAATTACAGTGTCCATTGCCCTGCAGAAGCTTCTCAGTTTCATGAGGTCCCATTTATTAGTTCTTAATCTTAAGTCCTGTGCCAACAGTGTTCTGTTTAGAAACTATATTTTTCTGTGCCAATGAACTCAAGGTCATCACTCTCTTTCTCTTCTGTCAGGTTCAGTATGACTGATTTTATGTTTAAGTCTTTGATTCATTTGGACTTGAGTATTCTGCAGGGTGATAAGTATGGATCTATTTACATTCTTATACATGCAGAAGTCAAGTTTGACGAGCATCATTTGTTGAAGATGCTGTCTTTTTTTCCAGTATATGTTTCTGGCCTTTTATATAAAACCAAGTATCTATAGGAGTGTGAATTTACATCTGGGTCTTCATTGTGATTCCACCAACTTCCAATATAAATAACTTCTCTGTAGAACAATGTGCTCTCTTTCTAAATAGTAAGTAAAGCATAAAGTACTTATCAAAACAAATATTGACTTTTTATTCTTGATAGTAAGTTTTCAAAATGTGATTTTCCTTGTTTGTGTATATGTGTTTGCATTTTGGAATTAGCTCTCATGCAAATGCACAAGTCAGCAAAACCCAGATAAGGAAACTGACTGTAGCCATCTATTTTCCTGGACCTTATTTTCTTGAGACAAGGTGTTTGAATGAATTTTGAGTTTGCTGATTTGTGAACTCCTGGGGATTTTCCATATTTCAGCAGAGGTGGATTAAAGGTATGCTGCCATGCCTGTCATTGACCTGAATTCTGGCTCCGCAAACTAAATTCCTCATACTTGTATATCCCTCATACTTGTCCTCTTACCCAGTGAGACATCTCACCAATTCTGTAAGTGTAGCACTTTGATATATATCATTATCAATATCTTCCCTATTTTCCTAACGGCATTCTTCATTTCCTTATTCCTGAAAGTGTAAACAATAGGGTTGAGAAATGATTTCAGGACAACAGCATATACAACCACACTTTCTCAAAGGTTACTGAGAATATAGGTAGTCCATATATTACAGAAGGAACAAAGAACAGAAGTATAAAAGGACTGTAAGAACCACAAGTAGAGATAACATTGTATTGCCCTTCAGAACCATGGGCTCTCAGAGAGAACAGGATGACACTGTGGGAGGCTAACAACAAGTAGAAGGTTAAAATGCAGATAAAGCCACTATTGGCACTGACAAAAATACATGTGTTAGTGTAAGCAAGCTTCAGTAATTGGAACAGTCAAACATGTAACAATAACTGGTCTGGGTCAACAGAAGAGCAGTTGCAAATTAATCTGTATGACAGAATGCAAGAAGCCCACTGCCTAAGTCACTCCTACAAGGAAGCCACAGAGCCTTTGGCTCATGATGGAAGAGTAGTGCTTGGGTTCTCAAATGGCCACATAGCAGTCTTATGCCATGGCTGTTGGGGCAATTTTCTCTAACATAGTAAAGAAATGTGCAACAAATAATTATGTTGTGCAGTACTCAAATGAGATGGTCTTCCATTTACACAAGAATTCTACTAGCATTTTGGGTGTGAAACAGAAGAGATGCATTCATCCTGAAGGAAAAAAAAATACATGGGACAGCCCAGCCGTGCAAGACTATAAATGATCATGTGTGTGTGTGTGTGTGTGTGTGTGTGTGTGTGTGTGTCTGTCTGTCTGCCTGTACCTGTGTTTGTGTGTGTTCTCCCTAATAGTTGCATCATAAACCAATAAAAATGCCAAAACTTGTAGACAAGTTTTTCTTTGGACTTCTAGCTCATAAAAAAAAATGCTATGGAGACTTATTATTAATTATGAAAGCTCAGTATACAGCTTAGGCATGTCCCACTAGCTCTTATAACTTAACTCATTTACATTCATCTATGTGCTGCCAAGTGACTTGTACCTTTTACCTCTCATCCTTCATGTCTTGCTTTCTCTACATCCAGCTCACATCTCTGCCTTTCTTATTCCCAGCATTCTCTCTGCCCAAAAAAATACTGCTTAGCATTGTCATTATAGTTTTATGAGTAGTCCACTTTACTGTACCTCCAGCTGCCTTCCCCACAGACTTTCCATTAATCTGTGTATTTATTCAGTTCCTGAATTCATTTTCAGTAGGTAGTCACAGCTTTAATATTTGTAACTCCTGTGTGTATCTACATAAGTGGGATGTATCAGTAAAATATACTTTTCTTCCTTTTTTTGTTTTTGTTTTGTTTTGTTTTGTTTTCAAGACAGGGTTTCTCTGTGTAGTTTTGGTGCCTGTCCCAGATATCACTCTGTAGACCAGGCTGGCATTGAACTCACAGAGATACACCTGGCTCTGTCTCTCGAGTGCTGGGATTAAAGGCATGTGCCACCACCACCACGGCCAATAAAATGTACTTTTATGTATGAATTTCTGCCCATGCATGCACAAGAAAACACACACAGGTGTGCACATATACACAGGTTTTTACAAATCTGTGAGTAAAACTGTAATTTACTTTAACTGTGGAAAAATGTGTTGATTTTAATGACTGATATTTACACCAGGCAGACACATTTTACATATAAGTATGTCAATGAAGTTGCTTAAATTTATTTTTAAACAACCATTTCTATTGTGGCCTAAAGTCTATTGCTCAGTAGTATTCATAATATAATCTTTGTATTCACTCACAAGGTACAGTCAAGGAAACAGTGGTAAAAACTAAAACCCACAAGGTCATTGGATGGAATGGCAATCATTTAGGAGACCAAGATTATTCTATAATTTACTAGTTGTCATTTAGTGCCAAGGCAGGATAGAAGGAATTCCAGCAAGATCACAGGGCATAAGATACATATATGAAAATGTTACAATAAAACTCATCATTTTGTATAATGACTATGTGGGAGGCAAGACTACTTTATACTCTTAAAACCTTGTAGTCAGATCCAAACCTTCCCCTTAAGATTAGATTATTCAAGTTCCTAAAACTCTAGGAGCCTAGGGCTTTTGCTATGTAAATGAATTTAATAAGGAAGCATATCCAAGGTTCTTTTCTAAACATCACATAAAATTAAAAACGGAAGCAGAGACTTAGGAATAGATGATGATTTTTATTAGGAAATTCACCTACTCAATGACACAGAGCAGAGAAGATAGTTATAGTTGTGATGACATATTGTGCACCCCAATAAAGCTTACCTGGGTATCAGAGGGCAGATTCAGGTACTAAACTAGACATAGAGGTCAGGCTGTGGTGGCATACATCTTTAATCCTATCACTTGGCAGGCAGAGATCCATCTGGATCTTTATGAGTTCAGTACCACACTTGGCTACATAAGAGAAACAAGACCAGGCAGTAGTGACACACACCTTTGATCCCAGGAAATAATATGACACAGAAAGGTATGTGAGGCATGAGGAAACAGGAACTCAACTCTCTTGAGGCTGAGGGTTTCATAGAGGTAAGCTAGTGTCTGGCTGTTATGCTTCTCTGATCTTTCTGGGTTTTTTATTAAAAGACCATCTAACATTTGAACAACATTTAGTTGTGCAGCACACATTCATAACTTTTTTCTTCATATTTATTTACAAGGTAAATTATTGTATCTTCAGTTGCAGTGAGATGTATCTGTTTCAAGGAATAATATTTTCTAAAGTTCTTAGTATTCAATGGCCAATTATTATGGTTGATTCTTACAGTTTTTCTTGTTTCAGATAGCTGTCTTTCATAAAGAAAACAAAACTGACTGGGAGGTGCTAAGAAATGAAGGCCCTGTATGAAATAAAAAGTAAAGTCTTGTCTTTATCTTTCATGCTCTAATTAGATGCTCATTTTTTATACTTACAAGTAAAGCGACACGGTATTTTCAGTATAATGATTTCCAAACCTCTGATTAAAATACACACAGTGGTAAGTAGAGGGTAGCCAAGGTTTATGATTACAAGAATGAATATTCTAACTCATTTAGAATACCATTGACCTAAACACAATGTGTAGTCTAGATTGAGTCCTGCAAAAAAAAAAGTGTAACAGTTGAAAATTAAGCTACATATGAATAAAATGTATTTTGTAGCTAAGAATAATATATCCACATTCATTTCCTAATCCTGACAGTTTCACTCTAGCAAAGCAGTATGGTTATCAAGAGAATCTACAACATGTACTATCTTATTTGCTTTAATCTAAAATTAGTTCAAATAAAATATTAAATAGAAAAAATATATAGCAGAATATCTTTAGGAACCATTTCATTCACTTTTTAAAAAATAATTACCACTCATGTTTGGTTTTATCCTAGGGCTCTGGGCTGTCCAGCCTCTGGGTCCTGGCCCTCCAGGCCATGTTAGGTATAAGCTCCCTCTCATTGTATGGGTCTCAAACTGGACCAGTAATTGGTTGGCTACTCCTATAATTTCTATCTTCTTTGCAGACCGAGCAAATTGAAGGTCAAAGGTTATGTAACTAGGTTGAGGTCCCAATCCCTCCACTGGAAGTCTTGCCTGGTTATTGGATATAGCTAGTTCAGGCTCCATATTCCCCATTTCTAGGAGTCTTATTTAGGGTCATAGATTCCTGAGAGTTTCCAATGCACTAGGTTTCTAGCTTGTACCAGAGACACCCCCCTGGTTCCAGTTGTTTCTTCTAGTATTCTCTCCCTGCATCTTCCTCTAACCCAGTCCCTCCTTTTCCCATGACCATCCCCCACCCAGATCCTTCTCCATCTGCTTGTGATGTCTATGCTGTTTCTCCTTCACAGAGAGATTCATGTGTTGTAGATGAATTTCTAAACGGTCTTACTAAATAAAAAAAAAAAAAAAAACACAGAGCCAGATATATGGGTGAAGGCCTTAGAGATATCAGGGATATAGGGAAACCCACCAGCCAACCTCACCTCAACAACTCTGCAGCTTCCAAGATGCACATGCGCGACTTCCTGTTTACCCACACCTATATGCCTCACTGTTCTGCATTCTGATTTGCTCTCTCCATTCAACTACATTACTTCCTCTTCCTAAGCAGCTCTGTCACTTCCTGTCTGCCTGTATAGACCTACAGACCGACATGGTTAACTAGTTTTGGAATTTAAGGATGTGTGCCACCATACCTGACTCTATTTCCAGAGTGGCCTTGAGCACACAGAGATCCTGCTTGCCAAGTTATTAAGGGCTCATGCTACCATTGCCTGAATTCTTTGTTTACTTAAAATGGCTTGCTATTTCCTCTGATGTCCAGACAAGCTTTATTTATTAAAGCACAAATAAAGTATCACCACATTTCAGCACAAATAAATTATCACCACAATGTATCAAACCCTGAGCCCTGCCTTGTTACTTAGCGTCTTTGGATCTGTGGAATTTCGCATCATTTTAAAATGTTCCTCCTGCCTCTAGCTCCAATTGGCAAGAGTTCCTTTTGCTCCTGCTCAGAGATGCCTCATAGCAAGGACTCTGGTCTCTGAGCCATCTTCTGAAGCAGGGACCTTGGCAAATGTGTCTGTCTTTCTGTGCCCCAGGGTCCATCTTGACCACTGTTTCCTTCATATTTTTCTCAAAATGTTGAATTTTTCTACTAAGGAGGCTTTGATATTTTTTATGTGCAATATTCTTTTCTCTTCAAAAAAAAAAAAGTTTGTTTATGATCACCAAATATTCGCTCTTTTCTTTTGAAGTATTCTTGGGTTTCTGTTAGAAAATGCTTTAACACAGCATCATGTTTAGGGACAGAACTCTGTTATACAGTGGATAGGAAACAGCTTCTTTGCAGAATTTAAGCAAAATGCTTTGTACCTGTCAAACATAAGAGCTGAATTCAGTCATAATGAATCCTCCTGTCAGTCTATAATGAAAGTGTATGTCTTGTTTTGAAAATACTATATCAATAGCTGTTTGTTAAAGAAAATAGTGTATGAAAGATATATGAAAAGCAATATAGTATTATATAACATATAATTGTTCTTATGGTATGTAAGAGCTATTAGGCAGAGGTAGGTGGATCTCTGAGTTCAAGGACAGTTTGGTCTATAGAGCAAGTTACAGAACAGCCAGAGCTATTACACAGAAAAGCCCTGTCTCAAGAAAAAAAATATTTCATGAAAAATATATGAAAAGCAATATAGCCAGGTTTTGGTGGTGCATGCCTGTAATCCCAGCACTTGGTAGACAGAGGCAGGAGGATCTCTGTGAGTTTGATGCCAACCTGAGCTACAGAGTGAGTTCCAGGAAAGGTGCAAAGCTACACAGAGAAACCCTGTCTTGAAAAACCAAAAGACAAAAAAAAAAAGAAGAAAAGAAAAGCAATACAGTATTATATGATATACAGTGGTTGTTATGATCTGTCTCCTCTTCCACATATCCCTAAATCTTGAGGGGCAAGTTATGATAAAGACAGCCCATTTAAAGCTGAGTGCTCCAAAGCTTCTTACTCACTGCCTATTACCCAGCTGTGAGTCTCTATGTTAATTACCAATGAATTTAAGAAGTGATTTAGATTAGATATTAAGATGCTTGCCTTAAAATGACAACTAGTAAAGCAAAATAAAATTAAAAGGCTGTGAATTTGAATGAGAGAAGAGAGGTATATTAAGGAGTTTAGAGGAAGGAAAAGGAGGGTAGAAATTTTATAATCAAATTATAATCTCAAAAACTTTTAAACAATCTGATCTTAGAAGAGCTTGCCAAATCTTTGGAGGGCTTGACAATTAGATGAGCTGATACAGAATAGTAGAAAAATATGTAAACATAAATAATAACCAACCAGCCAAACAAACAACAAAAAAAGCCAAGCAATACAAAAACATCTGTGATATAGTCCTATGACTGCTCTTCTTTCTGCAGATCCTAAGTTCTGATAGCCTTTCCAGTCACTGGGATCAATGTGACATAAAAACTTTTTTTTCTTTTTTTTTTTTGGGGGGGGGGGGGTTGGAGACAGGGTTTCTCTGTGTAGCTTTGCTCCTTTCCTGGAACTCACTTGGTAGACCAGGCTGGCGTTGAACTCACAGAGATCTGCCTGCCTCTGCCTCTTGAGTGCTGGGATTAAAGGCATGTGCCACCACCACCCAGCCATAAAAACTTTTGGAATTAAGTTCTCCTAGTTTTACTTATTTTATTAAAATTTTGTCATGCAATTTATTTTGTCATAATCTTTCTCTTTGCTGAACTCCTCCCAGATCCTCCCCACCTCCCTCCCCAGCTAACATCCAATCCTTTCCCTCTCATCTTTCTCTCTCAAGATAAAAGGAAAACCAAAACAAACAAAAACAAAAATTAACATCAAAGTTACCAAATAAAACAAAAAGCATATGAAAATATGTATATGGAGTCCGATTTTGTGTTGACTATACTCCAGAACATGGGCATTCCCTGACATGTGGTTGATATGCTTAGCATTGTGCCATTAAAGACAAATGAGTTTCCCTCTCCCAGAAGCTACCAATTACAAATGGCTTCTTAGTTAGGAGTGGGCCTTGTGCCCATTTCCTCTTCTCTGTGCTTGGATTTCATCTGGTTTGAACTTGTTCTGGCATGTTTTTGCTGTGTATCATCTGAGTTCATATGTAAATCTGAACTGTTGTGTCTGAAAACTAAATTTGATTTCCATAAATTCATCTACCAGTCCTTGTTTTTAAGATCTGTCTTCTATAACACATAGCTGTCCAAGCCTTGGGTGGTAGAGGTATGGGAAAGTTCTAATAAAGACAGCCCATTAGGGCTGGATGTTCCAAAGCTTGTCAATGCCTGCACAGTGTCCAGCTATAAGTCTTTCTGTTAAGTACTATCTACTTCAAGAAGCTTTTCAAATTTAGGGTTGATTGATTGGTTGTTAGGGGTTATATTACTGCTATATCCATTAGCAAAATAATAGTATTAATTTTCCTGTAGGAGTCATGAACTATTTAGTCTTAGGTTTTTTACCCCACTAAAAGTATTTTGTATTGGATATTGGTTCCATCTCAGGAAATAAACCTTAAATTTAAAAACAGTAAAAAGTGGTTAATTACTCCCATAACATAACCTTCATGCTTCTATTACACCAGTGGGCAAATTTTCCAGGCAAGGTGCCATTTATTTGAAATTTTATAGAAAAGATAATGACCTACTAATTTTCTGATACTGTCTTCCCTTTCTCCTTAGACCACAATCATTTGTTACCTGAATTATAAAGTCCTTTGAATTTGTCAGCATACCAGCCCTCCATATACTGCTACCATCAGATAGGGTAGATTCTTCAATGAGGAATATAAAATTATGTAAAACCAAGAATTAAAATTTTAATTAAAGAAAATAGGTTTAGTCAGTAAGAAAATTCAAATCAAAACTTTCCTGACATTCCATCTCACAACTTATAGAATGTCATCAAGAAGACAAGAAGCACAAAACACTGTCAAATAAATGGAGGGTGAAAGGTATAAAAAATATCAAATAGGAGTCTTTTCTATCAAAACCTATAAAATTTATTTTTAGGACAAAGAATGAAAATATTTTTGTCTTCCTCAATTTATAAGACTTTTATGTAAATGTTTTAATCTTCCCCATCCAATAAAAACTTTGTTTATACCGAGCTGTATTCTAGGAATTTGATGGCCTGAAGTAGTAATCACTTTGTCCTTCTTCCTTCATTTTTGACACACCGTTTCTTTCTTTATGACCACACGCTTATTTCCAATAGAGGGAAGAATGACTTATTCAATGCTAGTGAGAACATGTTCAGCCATTATGAAAACCAATATGAGAGTTCCTAAAAAATTTAAGACTACAGCTTATGACATCTAACCACAACCTGACTGAATGTCTATCCAGTAATTAAAAGTAAACTTCCAATGGAGATGTATTTATACTCATATTTGCCATTCATTATATAGCTAAATTATAGAATCAGATCAGATGAGTGCCAACATATCAACTAATACAAATGTGATCTATATAGACAAATGTAATTTTATGTATCCATAAAAGGAATAAAATTATATTGTTTGTAAGAGAATGGATGCAGCAAGAGACCAATGTGTGAAGTTAAAGTAAGCCACCTCACTGCTCAAAAACCTATTGGATATTTTATCTGAGATGTGAGAGAGAAATAAAAAAGACAAGAGAGTAAAGGGAAACCACTGTAAATGAAAAAGAAAAACATGAGGTGGAATTTAGAATCAGTGAGGAAAGGAACATGATCAAACACATTACATTTGTGCATGGAAATATTGTAGAATATTAAGTTGTACAGCTAATAAACCCTGAAAAGACGAAGGAAAGGACACAAGGGTGTCCATGATTTGCTATGCACTTCTGAGTCTGTGAAAATACGTATGCCTTGTCTAGACAATGGTTTAAAACTTAATACTTTGTCAACTTTACCATGAGACAACAATGAATGCAAGAATTTCTGTCCTTTAGCAGGTCTTAGAAATTTTGTGCAGTAATAGGTACAACTCACACCAAAAAGAACGACAACATTGTGCCCATAGAAAAGCAACCACAAAATTTAAAAAAAAGTGTGTATGATGAAATGCAAAAATCCCCCAGAATGGTTACCCATAGCAGAGTTCCCAGTTCATGATGGAAGATAAATGGAAGGGTTCAAAAATAGCCACATGCTGGTCATAGGCCATGGCTGGGAAAACATGAAGTACTAAGAAAAGAAATGATTTAGTATCTTTTTGAGAACACTCAATTAATATGTGGTTTTTTTGTTTGTTTGTTTTTGTTTTTTGTTTTTTTGTTTTTTTGTTTGTTTGTTTTGTTTTTTGTTTTTCAAGACAAGGTCTATCTGTGTAGCTTTGTGCCTTTCCTGGAACTCACTTGGTAGCCCGGGCTGACCTAGAACTCAAAGAGATCCACCTGGCTCTGCCTCCCAAGTGCTGGGATTAAAGGTGTGCACCACCACCACCTGGCAATATGTGTTTTAATATTGGCATGCTAGGGAAATTTTAACTATAACTACAATGCAACCTGAAATAATGAATTCATTTAGGGAATTATAGGCACAATTTATCTTTTTTTCCCTTTCTATTGTTCTTGAGGTAGGGTGTTCCTGTTTCAGAGATTGGCCTAGAAGTATTCATATAAACAGATGGGTCACAAACTCATGGGGAATCCTCTGCCTCTGCCTCCCAAGGGCCGGGATTACAAGAAACAGATATGTCTAACATGAATCATTTCTTTATTGATAACTTCAAATAAAGTTGTTTTTACTTTGAGTATAAAAGTCAATAAGATTAAAGCCAATGTATAAATTCAAATACAATCCTCTTTTGAGAACTTTTTTTTTTCTCTTTTCTACTCTATGGTGCCTCAATGTTTTACTGCATCTTAGGGGCCAGAAGGAGTCAGCTCACTACATCTGCAGTTGATCTTAGCTGTTTTAGTTCTGTGGATTCTCTAGAATTCTTTTGGGTTGTTTTTCTAAGAATGACTATTCACAGTTATGGAATCCTCCCATCTCATTTCCCAGAGCTGATTGCTGTGGAGAATACATGCAATAGCAGGAATGGTCCAACCAAGAATTCTCTCTCAAGATATTAGGAAATAATTCAAATTCTACAGCAAGTGGCAGAGGACTCCCATGAAATATTAGAGTCACAAGAGACAGGAAACCTACAGTACTTTTGTGAAGATTTTCTTTCTGTCCTTCCCTAAACTCTTGCTGTTACAGAGATCACTCTCATAAATTGAAATTTCTTTTTACTGAAAATAGGTTTAATAAGTTTTCATCCAAATGTATATGACATTTTGAATTTCCTACAAATTTTTTAAAAGCGTGTACTTAATAGCCAACACTGTAGCTGGTATTTTAAATTACATTCTTTTTTATTAATAGAT
The DNA here is from genome assembly GCF_903995425.1 of Onychomys torridus. NCBI lineage: Eukaryota > Metazoa > Chordata > Mammalia > Rodentia > Cricetidae > Onychomys > Onychomys torridus. Next base: position 65,024,751 of record NC_050446.1, read on the forward strand.
TAAGTAAGTAGAAAATTCAATTCTCATTCACCTACACACATGAATTTTGGGTTTCCAACTCAGTGGACATGCCTGATATAAAAAGGAAAACAACAGTCTCCAACCACCAAAACAATGCTAGTTCTGGAGAATTGCATTAACTCTATATAGGTAATAAACATATTGTAGTTTTGTGTCAATAATTTTGACTTCCTTACTATTAATATTAATTTTGGTAAAATACAACATTTTTATTATTCATCTGAATGCACTATTAATTTCTTCCACATTTTTCTTATGGCATTCTTCATGTCCTTATTCCTAAAAGTATAAATCATAGGATTGAGCAAGGGGGATAGCATGGTGTAAAATAATGCCACCATTTTGTCAAAGGAGAAGGCAGTGGGAGGCCTTGCATATGTAAATATACATGGAACAAAGAACAAGACCACCACAGCAATGTGGGACCCACAAGTAGACAGAGCTTTCCATTGCCCTTCAGAACTGTGGTATCTCATAGACAGCAAGATAAAACCATAGGAAACAAGCAACAAGGAGAAGATTATGATGCAGATAAACCCACTGTTAGCAACCACCAAAAGGCCAAAGATGTGAGTGTCAGTGCAGGCAAGCTCCAACAATGGGTACAAGTCACATATGAAGTGATCAATGACATTGGGTCCACAAAAGGGAAGCTGCAAAGTGAAGATAATTTGTATGATGGAATGTAAGAACCCCCCTGCCCAGGCCACCCCCACCAGAGTGCCACAGAGCCTCCTGGTCATAATCGAAGAGTAGTGTAATGGCTTACAAATGGCCACATAGCGGTCATAGGCCATGGCTGTCAGAACAATCACCTCAGCCCCACCAAAGAAGTGTTCAGCAAAAAGTTGTATCATGCATCCTTCAAAGGAGATGGTTTTTCTTTCATATAGAGAATCCACAATCATTTTGGGTGTCATGGCAGAAGAGAAGCTTGCATCCAGTAAAGACAGAAAAGCCAGAAAGAAATACATGGGGGACCCCAGCAGTGTAGGGCTATAGACAACGGTCACCACAATTGTCATGTTGCCCCCAATTGTTGCAATGTAAATACATAAACATATGATAAATATTAGTTTTTGAACATTTGGATTCTGTGATAGTCCCAGGAAGACAAATTCAGTTACAAAACTCTGGTTTTGCATGGCTTCCAAGGAAAAAATGAATGCCCAACAGAGAGCATATAATTTGGCAATGATGATAAACATTTGCTTCAATCCCATTTATAATTTTGGGATCATCAGTGATTTGTTATAGCTAGATCCAAAATAACATTGAGTGCTTGATTTCATTGAGAATAGAAAAAAGAGAAAATTTTATAGGGTGATAGTTGAAGATCAGTCAGATTGTGGCAGAGATAAATTGCAGAATACTTAAAATCTAGAGCTCTACACACATGGAAATAGAAACAACTGCATGTATGGAATAAGATTGACAATATTTTATATGTAATTCTGTTTGACATTTTATTTAAGATCTGAATTGAATTTGTGGAAAACCTCTGGCCTTTTGCACATGTTATAAGGATATGAGGACTGCATAGTCACGTTTTCCACTGTCAGGTAGCACGTAAAAATGACTAGATAACGGAAAAATGTACCTTTAAAGAGAAGAAATATCCTGCATTTTAGGAGACGAACATCATGACTACTTCTTCAATGTTTAAAAAAAATCTATACTGTATATGGCCTTTAATGCATTTTTATTAAATTTATTTTAAAAAGTCAAGTGTATTACATGTCATTATGAGTTTGATATGGAATTCATTTTTTATGGAATAGAAAGACATATATAAATGCCCAGATACAGGCTTAAGCATTAAATACAGTTTTTTTTTTAATCATTATCTGAAATTGGGACAGAAGTTCATAAAAACAAATAATGCCACTCCTGAGTCTTGTTCTCATGGTTGATAATACAAAGCAAGCATTCCACAGGCCACTAGCTATTGTTTTCCCAGCTTTATTATATATATATATATATATATATATATATATATATATATATATATATATATATATATATATAATAAAGCTTTAGGAGATTAAGTTGATATCAGGGGGAATGCCTAATGTTATTCAAATATTGGACAGAATTTCTGTCCAAGCTTAAGCCTAGTCCATTAAATGAACAGGGAAAGGGGTAACAATTTTTCTTTTATCCAGAACTTCAGAGCAGAGGAAGCATTACAATGTCTCTTTCTATGTGTAAATGTTAAGATTTCTCAATAGTTGATTCAGTTTTGAATGGGACATATTAATAAAACACAGAAAATAATAAAGAATTAGAAATTAATGGTCCAATTGCCAATATATGAAAGTTGCCAAGAACTATGTAATTGTGGAAGACAGAGTGAATTGAATTTTAGTGAGGGCTTTATTAATATTTTCCCAAAGATTTATAAATCTTGTTTGGTCTAGCCATGTATAGTTTCTAATGACACATATATCTGAAGCATAAATGACTTTCTTAAGAGGAAGAAATATCCAGTTAAAATACATGTGCTCATCTCCTATGACTATGATATGTCAAACGAAAGTGTGACAATGCTCTCTATGGTAACCTTGACATTTTTAAACTTATTAAGTAATCTAGTAAAATGCCTTACCACAGAAAGATTTTTCCATTTATTTCTTCTTGTATACAGAGATGAAAAGAATGATTGAGTTCTTGCACATATTACTTACATGTATCAGTCAAGAAACATATGTTTGTGAAGAATGTACATGTTCATACCTGTTTGTTAAAAATAGGCAAAAAAGAATAATATTATATACTGTGGAAGTTGAAAAGAATCTTTTTTTAAATAAATTCTACTTTCAGTTAATAGAAATCAATTTAACTATGAATAAAACTAACAAAGATGCAAAATGTAAGTTAGTTTCTGTCCTTGATTCTCTAATTCATTTCTCCTGAATGCATGCACAATGAATTCCAAAATCATTTATAAATTATCATCAAGTAATAGGAGTATAAAACAAGCTTCAAATGATCATGGAGTCAGCCAATATCTATGTATCATTGAGGACAGTATACCAATAGATGACTCTGGGCTAGCCCAGGCTAGGGCTAAAAAAGGAAAGAGATTGGGGAGAAATGAATCAGAAAATCATCTCCTGACTCTTGCAGACATGCTCAATAGAGGACTTGCTATTTGTTCTGTCGCTTTGAGCAGATTCTTGAAGTTCTAAAAACTCCCAAAGCTTCATGTGACATTTCTATGCTTGAACTTGATGACAAATTCTCTCAACTAGTTCTTAAGAGAACAGGAAAACACAGTATCATGAATGCAGTCAGAATATGAGGAGAAGACAGTGTTGAGACACCTCACAATCAAAACGAGGGCATTATACTCCTAATTTCAGTTGTACTATCACCACTGATTATCGATAAATATTTTCCCAATCTTCATATATGTTTTAAAATGTTAAAATTTTATTTTGGCCAGTCACAGAGTAATCACTAACAATAATCTAAACATCTGTCATTCACTGACAGATAAATGTATGACATTGCCTTCAGAACTCCTCCTCTAGATAGCTTCATTGTATCAAGAAAATCAAATTGATAGGGACAGTGAAAGAAAGGCAAAACTTACATTAATTGAATAATTCTTATCACCTACACCCTTATCAATTTTCCTCAATTAAGCTTTTTCAAAATAAAAGTTAACATAAAAAAATGTTTAATTTCTACTATCAAATACCCAGGTATGCCAGCTTGCTCCTGCAGCAGCCATATCACCACTGAACAACGTAAGGTACTTCTACATCTTCTGAAAAAAAAAAATGGAGACAGTAACACAGATCAAGTTCAGAGACCTATACAAGTCCACCAGACAGTTACTGTAACCACATTTTGCAAAACATATATCAATGATGATAAAAAAACATTGATGTCAGCGTGATTTTCAGCAGTATTTACATTAAAAGTACAAATTTAATTAGCATGAAAATAGAACATGTCCTTTAAAAATTATGCCATCTTCAAATGTAACTCTTAAATGGCAACAAAAGTGGTTCATTCACTTAATTATTTCATAAAGTGTATGAATAACAATTATGAATGTGTAAACATGTTTGAAACATTCATATCAATAACCTCTGCCGTAAAAAATTACTATAAAGTTGAAATGAGATAAGGAAACAATATAATGGAAAATGGTCCACTAGAGATACTAATAAAAGGGAGAGTTGCTTAATTAAGCATAGAGAGATGTTTATATAAACCAAACATTTATTCCTCACCCATGTAGGTAAGAATGTTCCTTTACATGACAATCTGGGAACTACATCCCTTCAGATTTCAGTACTTTCTCTCGGCTTTCACGGATGCTCTGATGACTGCCCCAAATGTTCCTGTTGTCATAATCTTGCTGTTTCTAGAATGAGATGGGGTGTATTTCTGTGTTTCCACTGAGTTCATTCCAAAGGGTACCTGAAGCCTCTCCTGGTATCTTCTAATTCATGTGATTTATAGGAGACACTAAGCCATGGCCAGCACCAAAATAGTGCAGGCCTCCAGATGTTCAGTTTTCCTGAGCATTCTAAGTCAGGAACCTAGTGGTTATGGAGAGTATATGGATACATTTAACTAGGAAAACTCCACTCTGATTTATGTCATTCTTCTTACCTTAGTGTCCACTCTTATGGAGTTGGCTGCTGTGTGATTGTGGATATGGGAAAATTCATGTTGAACATCAGTAAGTAGAAAGAGGACAGCATTCCATGCTTCTACATCAGGATTCTGGAGACATTCTCTGAAAATTTACTGTTTAATCTTAAAAATAAGGAAGTGTTAAAGGATGAATATATGTCTGAAAATAATTCAACTGATGAAGTAAAATGTGCTTGCTGCATTTTAACTGATTTGTATTTAATTCATAGATAAAATTTAAATGTAGTATTAATTTCATTAAACATATAAGAATGGCTGCCTTGCACTTCCTTCAAAATTCTGATTATTTTTAAATGTCTTCAATTTGTTTATTATGCATCAAGTCCTGTCTTGCAGGTTTCATATATATTATTTTACCTACTTCTCTCACCACGGACAATAGAAGCCACAGTCTAAACACTACAGCCTAATTATATATCCCCTCATAGGATGAAATAAAAGAATTATAAATCTCACTTATGTCAAGCAATTACTTATCAGTTCTAGTGATGACACGCTCCTGTTTTATATGGTGTAGGTTTCCTCAGTGTCTGGTCAAACTATAATGTTCCTTCTAATTTTTTCTTCTCATTTCTTACAGAGTGGAAGGCCATCTTCGGCAATCTACTGCCCCTTATGTGCTGTCTACAGCAGGTTATCAAAGAGAAACCAAAGAAGCAAAAGTTTCCCTTTTGATTTACAACTGGAATTTAAAGAGTTTTCCATGGGATTTGAGACTATTTAGCCACACCCTCCCCCCCCCCAACTTGGAAACTTTCCATTATTGTGATTTTCCAAGACATAATTTTTACTTCCTTACTTGTTTATAAATTTCTACATCCCCAAAGAATTAGAGGATTTTTTTTCCTTTTCTTTGTACTTCTGCATTTCAATTTGAAGATAATTCCAAATATAAGAGTTGAGTTCTGAGACAAGATTGTACCCATACACACACACATACACACACACACACACACACACACACACACACACACACACACAAACCATGAATATTCTGACACAGTAGAATGTTTATTATCAAATAATATAACATTTATGTACATACAGAAATATTTATTAGTTGGTCAAAATGCTATGTTTTTACCCCAGAAATGAATTTGGAGATCCTTTGACTTTAAAACTAAATGCAAAATTTTGGCAATTAATTCTTTTCTTTTATTCTAGAGGTGAGACCATAAGGCTAGCTAGTGTTTTATTAGTGGAACATAGCACTGAGCCTGAAGCATGATCTTTAGCTCACTGGAAATTTCAGAAAAGACCATAGAAAGAAATCTGTCTGATTTGTTCTATTCTAAATATCACATTCTACTTAGTTTTCATACCTCACAGAGAAAAGTAGAATTGAAGTGACTCATATAAAAAAATTAACCCTGGAGCATGACCTCTTCAATAGTCTGTAGAATCAGACTGAAGCGGTGGTTTGGTTTTGTTGTGTTTCTTTTTTTCTATTAGTTAAAAGTTCACAGAGTATGTGGCCTGACCACACAGCTAATGCATTTTGTAGCCTTGCTGGTCACTTTGAAACATCTAGAATTTCTGCTTCTATGACTGTGGTGGGTATTGTGTTACCTGAAACATTGTGTGTTCCCCGAAATAAACATATCTGGGGTCAGAGAACAGACAACCACTAGAACAAAGCCAAAAATGGTGGCTAGAAAATGGGAAGAGTAAGCCATAGCAGAAGTTGGGAGGTGGTGGTACATGCCTTTAATCCCAGCACTTGGGAGGCAGAGCTAGCTGGATCACTGAGTTCAAGGCCGCTTTAGAAACAGCTAAGCATGGTGATCCACGCCTTTAATCCCAGAAATCCAACCTTTAATCCCAGGGGGTAGGGGCAGAAAGGAAAAGGTATACAAGGCTTGAGGACCAGGAACTGAAGGGGTAAAACATGTAGTTAGTTAAGCATTTGGTTGGTTAAGCATTCAGGCTTTGGAGCAACACAGTTCAGCTGAGATTCATGTGGAGGAGGACTCAGAAGCTTCCAGCCTGAGGAAACAGGATCACCTGAGGAACTAGCAAGATGAGATAGCCATGGCTTGTTCTGCTTCTCTGATCTTCCAGCATTCACCCCAATAACTTGCCTCAGGTTTGATTTTATTAACAAGTACCTTTAAGATTCCTGCTACATATGACTTCCTTTGCTTAGTATTTTATTGTCTATTTCAGTGAAAGGAGAAGAGTTAGTTTACAGTGAAATGTCTTCTGATATGAAATAGGGCAGATAATGTTTAAAAAATTACCACATTGGTCTGGTTAGAAACCTATCTTGTAAGAACTTGAAGGAGATAATTCCAGATACCCCTCCCTCAAAACCACCTAATATTTTGCATAGATTTCTAAAGGTTTGGGATGAGCCTCATAGGTGTCCCATGGAAGGACTCACAGATTAAAGGACGTGTACTACTACTCCTCACAGCAGGTGTGGTGCTCTAAGTGCTGACACTACAGTCAAAGTACTAAAAAGTAAAATTTCACATGGTCCAACAGATCAGACCAATTCCAAAAGTCAGCAGGGTACTTTGTATCCCAAAACTTTAAACACATGCTTTATCACATAAAATCACCATGTTGATACCATGGTCATCACTGTTCCAGTATAATTTTATAAAGTATCTAATTACATAACCAAAATAGAAGCCATTGTGCCAGGCTACACTCCTCAGATATGATCTTGGCTATAGGAACTGACACAACTTCCTATGGGTGGAGCCAGAGACTGTGGTTGCAATCAGTAGACTCCAGAGGAAGATTCTTAGATGAGAGATAAACTCAATGGGAAACAGTCATGGGATGAGGAACATGCAATAGAACTCAGTTATAATACTCCAGAAGACACTACCTAGTTCCTCACACTTAAGAAAAACTTAGAAAATTTCAACATGAGTTCTCCAAGTAGTGTATGGAGTCAAGGAAAACAGTCCTTCATGCTGAGGTAAAAGGGCAAAACTCTCTGACATATTGGTTTTTCTTATCAGTTAAAACACAGTAAGTTTGTCACAAAGATGGTTTGAAGAACATGAAATCCCTATAGCATTATGAGGCATGTCTGACCAGGAAGAGGACCTAAAAGGTACCATACTTGGTGAGGAAGCCATTGAGGGAGTAACTTCTAACAGAGAAGTTCAGAGAGATAGCCAGACAGCCAGATTATACATGTCAGAGCTTGATTAAATGCTAAGATGTTAGCTTTTGACATTGCATGTCAATGATATGTGTTGAGATCTGACTTATGAGATTAAAAGAGATATCTGAGTCACCCGCTGAGGTTCAACTGTTAGAGTTGAGATCTCAGTGAAATGGAAACCAAGGATACATAGTGGGTACTGCTAAGTGTGTTCTTTGCAGGATGGTGTTAGGCAGAGATTCTACTTCCACTTAAAGTGGCTGTATATTCTTAGTCAACTTCAACTTCATGTCCTGAATCCTACTGAATTTTTCTTGTCCTAATAGGTAATCATATAATTGATAAGCAAAACAATATTTACTTCAGGGATCAACATTGTTAGAAAAAGTAAAGTTAGGCAAAGTTATAAAACACTGATGAGAAGACATTTCTGGAATTGAAAAGGTTACATGGCCCATATGAATGTCCAGAGAAGTTCTGAATTGTATAACTGAAAGAGTCTAGGCCTACTTCTTCCTGTAAAACAATATGAAGAAGATTATAAATATGGTAGATTGGGGGTCACATTATGTTCCTTCAACGATTGTTTTTTAGTTTTATAATTGAACCAGAAAAAATGTTCTACATAAAGTTCTTACACAGACCAAAGTTTTCATATTAATAAGCTCACATTCTTCTTTGAGATAAGACAGGATGACAATCTCTAAATCTGAGTATTTTATGCTAAATAATTGGTATAAGATCTGAAATACCATTCTCCATTGTTTATACAAAAGGGCGATTTTTGATCCTCAGCTTTTAAAGCCATCAAATTCATGTTGGATTTTGGTTTTAGCTGTATATTAAGAAGGTATCTTGGAGGGGCTGGGGATTTAGCTCAGTGGTAGAGAGCTTGCCTAGCAAGCTCCAGGCCCTGGGTTCGGTCCTCAGATCAAAAAAAAAAAAAAAAAAAGAAGGTATCTTTGACAGTTCTGTTATTACTTAAGGTTTTAAAACAAATCTCTGCTCAGGGCCTCGCCCGTTCCCATGCTGTCTCTCCTTAGTGCTCAGCACTGATCCCTCTTCACTTCATTTGTTTATAAACAACTTTTCCTGTTTTGTTCAGAGTGCTCTTTCCACTGGACTTCTTGTGGGTGATCTGGTCATTTGAATCTCAGTTTAAAAGTTCCTAAGGAAAGACCAGCTGATTCATAGATGTAATCAATTATGCACTGTTTTAATTAAATTACCCAAAAAACATTTATTTAAGACAGTTTTGTTTTTATTTTTATATAAATTATTTGCTTCATTCACTAAAACATAAGGTCCCAAATGTAAGGAAAATATATCTTATCTACTATTTTCAAAAGATTTTCCAGAAACTCAAGAAATTCTTATAAAATGAAAGAAGAAAAGTTGTAGTTGTTGATTAGAGCTGATGATTTTTATACCTATATACTGGCTAAACATACACACACATACACACACATTATTATCTAAAATGAAAATCATTATTTAAATGGTTTATTTGAATATTGTTTGTACTTGATCCTATACTTAATGTTATTGCATATTTGTTTTTTTATTAAGAGATTTTCTATTCATTTTACATACCAACCATAGATTCCTCTGTCCTCCCTCCTCCTGCCCCCCAGCCTTTCCCCCCATCCCACCCCACATTCCCACCTCCTCCAAGGCAAGGTCTCCCATGGGGAGTCAGCAGAGCATGGTACATTCAGCTGAGGCAGATTGAAGGCCCTCCTCCTTGCACCAAGACTGGGCAAAGTGTCTCAACATAGGCACTAGGCTCCAAAAAGCCAGCTCATGTACTAGGGACAGGTCCTGATCCCACTGCCTGGGGGGTCACTAAACAGTTCAAGCTAAACAACTCTCTCACTTATCCGGAGGGCCTAGTCTAGTACCATGGGGGCTCCTCAGCATATTTGTTTTTATGGCAACAGAATATTAACTCATACCAGAACCTTAGGCTTCCCAAACACCTAATTAAGGGAAGCAGTTTAAAATACCATAGTATATTTCTGGAATTTTCATAGTGAAAATACTTAAGAAAACAAATGTCATTGGTTTGGGAAACCAAAATTATGAATGTAATAACAAAATCACATCCCCTGTAGTCACTCAAATAAACTGGACATGTCTATACAGTTGTTCTAGTCCTGTGGGAAACACAAGATTTCAAGACAAAGCAATATAATTTTAAAACATCTGCCATCAACCAGAAGTGCCCCTGAGTTTATTTCACTAAAGAATGACAAGAGAACCTGGGGAAGTGCCTCAAAAGGTAAAGTGCTTGATACATAAGGAGACAGACCACAGTTCAGGTCCCAGAATCTACATAAAAACTGGGTAGGCTTGGCAGCATCATGGCACCCCAAGAGAAACTGGCCATAGTCTCCAAAACCATGACTTTTGGATTCAGTTAAAGACTCTTTCTCAAGGAAGGTGGAGATCCATTTGGGAAGGCACCTCATGCCTCAACACGCATGCACATATGTTCATGTTCATATTCACTGCACATAAACATATATTTGCACACGTGAAAATGCAAAAATGCATGCACATATACATACCATATAAACCCGTACAAACACACACACACACACACACACACACACACACACGCCAAAAAAGAAAGAAAGAAAGAATTACAAAAGTTAGACCAGAAATTCAGTGAATGGTGGCCACTGTATTAAAATAGCACCCTAATACATAGAAACGGCCTCAAAACAGGACATTTGGAAACATGCAATCTGAGGTAATTCTACATCCTAAAATGCTTATATGTGTTCATTCTGTTCCCTTATTATTTGTAAACATTTAATACCTTAAATCTCTTTGAGACTTATTCTCACCCAGCAGTATTTATTAAGCATATATTGAGAGGCCAGGAGTGGCCAGTTAACTAGGGTGACAGCATGAAAGGAGAAATAGAATTCCTGCTGATAAAGAGAATAAGACACTACCTGTGGTAGGGAACACACAGCCTCGAGGCAGGGGGAGGGGCTTGGACCTGCCCCTACTTGAATGTACCAGGCTCTGCTGACTCCCCAGGGGAGGCCTTACCTTCTTGGAGGAGCCTAGTGGAGAGTGGGTTGGGAGAGGAGGCTGGAGGGGCCAGAGGAGGGAAGATGGGGATCTGTGATTGGTATGTAAAAGGAATTAAAAAAATCTAAATAAAAAAAAAGAAGTAGGCAGGGAAATAGAACATGAAACCTAAGTAATATTTCTAAAGTAAATACTGATCATGAATCTTAAAAATACCATCTGAATATAGAGTTAGGGAATCAATGAAGTAAATGACGAGAGGAAATCAGGAAATACTTGCCTGTCTTTTAAAGTGGGAGTTTACATGGAAATGGAAAACTATAATTAATAACTAGAAAGCCAGTAAAGCAAATCCTCTGAAAAATTATTTCAGCCAGGAGTAGGTATAACAAAGAAAACTCTCTAGTCTGTGAAAGGTTCACACTATGGGTTGGTGTTGTGTTTTTGTTTTTGTTTTTTACAGGTGTTTGCAAAATCATGTGCAGGAGAAAATGTACCACAAAATATCCTGGTGTGGTGAGCTGGAGACATGGGCAGAGACAGATTAAGCACTGAGATACCTCAAACCTGCTTTTTAAATTCAGAAGGTGCCTCTTCTGCTATGTGTCTATGGTCTGGAATTAATGCAGAAGGTTCCTCTCTAAGATATTTGTAAGAAATATTTGCTCCTTGGCATATCAATGACACTCAAGGTCTGCTTTTCTTCCACATTTTTCTCAAAGCGTTTTTCACTTCTGCATTTCTCAAGGTGTATATCAAAGGATTTAACATTGGTTCAACAATGGTTGAGGACACAGCCATGGCATTGTCTATGGGGTAAGTGACTACAGGTCTCATGTACAAGAAGATACAAGGTACAAAGAACAGCACAACCACTGTGAAATGAGAAGTACATGTAGAGAGGGCTTTGCGCCTTCCTTCAGAGCTGCAAGATTTCAGGGAGAACAGGATGACCACATATGAGGTCATGAGAATAAGGAAAATGATCACACACATTACCCCACTGTTGAAAATGACTAAGAGACCCAGGATCTGTGTGTCCATGCAGGCCAGTTGCAACAATGGAAACAAGTCACAGATCACATGATCAATGACATTGGGACCACAGAAAGGTATTTGATACATGAAAAGAAGCTGAATGGTTGCATGTGCAAATCCTCCTACCCAGGCCCCTCCCACCATCAGGCAGCACACTTGAGGGCTAATGATGGTCATATAGTGCAGAGGTTTACAGATTGCAACATAGCGGTCAAAGGCCATCACCATGAGTAGGATGATCTCTACTCCACCAAAGAAGTGCTCAGCAAAGAGCTGGGCCATGCAGCCTTCTAGAGAAATAGTAATGTTTTCAGACAGAGAGTCTACAATCAGCTTTGGGGCAATGACAGAAGAATAGGTGACATCTAAAAGGGACAAGGAAATGAGGAAAAAGTACATGGGGGACCTCAGATTCGGACTCACAGTTATAGTTACCACAATCAATAGGTTTCCCAGCAGTGTGGCCATGTACATGATAAGAAACAAAGCAGAGAATATTGTCCTCAGCTCTGGAATCCTTGTAATGCTCAGAAGAATAAATTCAGTCACATTGTTTGGATTCTCCATTTGATGTGAGCTGGTGAAATCACAGAATTCAGCACTGGAGAATCTGAAAAAAAAATAGTATTTCTAATTAGTAACTATCGGATGCACTAGACATTTGTTGCACCCTCTTTCCCATTCTACTAAGCTTGTATTTTTTTTCCTCCAACTGACTATACATACTATCATGTGTGTTTTCATCTCAAAGCACTAATTTTAGATGCTAATAATAATGTCTATTGGAGGCTTCTGCCCTAATCCCACAACTCTGTACCTTCTCCATGGTTTAACTCATACTCAGATTTTCTGTTATAGTGCTTGATTCTGTAACAAGAATTCCTGCTTTGGTATTCTAGTGTTATTAGAAAATGTGTTGTTAACACCTTTGTGGAATTCAGACCTTAGTAGATAGGAACCAACTGATAAACAGTAACCTGTTTAATGCTATCTGAAGCTTACATATTTTTTCCTGTTTCACTTTCCCCAATGGTTTTTTCCTGATTTCCAAATTCAACTGTATCCACACAGCCCTTCCCTAGGTTTCTGCTATTCGAAAGCTTGCAGATACACTGTTTGCCTTCATCTACCATTAAACACACTCAGGAATTTGGAAAGTATGCAAATCTTCATTTATATATATATATATATATATATATATATATATATATAGATATAGATATAGATAGATAGATAGATATAGATATTGAAGACTTATATTGTACTATTGTACTATTTTATGAACGTGTAAGATTATATGTACCGAAATAATTTACATTTATTAGGGATAATTAATATAACATCCAACTAAGAAGCTGCCTTCTAAACTCATTTTTTTTGTTTGTTTTTTGATAATTTCATGAGGCATGAATTTATCAGCTTTGACCCATGAATATAATGTCTTTTTTGAGCAGATTACAACGATGGGTTTCACTGTGTTGGTTTCATGCAGAATTCGTTTTATTGATCCTCCCCAGCCTTTTTCTGCCACACCCCTACCTCTCACTGGTACCATTCTTCCCCTCACTGGTTTTCTTCCTACTTCAATGCTATATATAATCCTATAATGTCTTTTTCTCCTCTTCCACATTCATAAAACGATTTTCCTCTTTCACAGTTCCTTTTCAACTTTTATAACAACTCTGCATACATACAAATACATAAATATAAGGATGCACACAAGCATGTACACCCACACACATACATGCATGCATCATGCATACTGCAAAAACACACAGCTTGGTGTCTTTGTGCAGTGAGATACAGCCTGTTTTCAGAGTAAGCAGATTTAGTTCTCTCATGCTGAGAGCCTCCTTACTTATGGCTCAATTTTCAGTCCTACAGAAGCAAAGCCAGTAATAGCAATCAAAGACAGTGTGAGTCAGAGGCTGATTAAAGATACAGTGTTAAGATCTTGATAATTTTATTTTCTAATTTCTATAAAACCATAAGAGACAGCTGCACATGATGTCATGCATATTGAATCTTATTTGTTGAGTCTGAGGCAAGAAGATTATGATTTGGAGACAAGTCTCCATATTATAGTGAGTATATGACTTAAAAAATAAAACAAAGGCAAATATTTACATGAGATAATAGTTATTATATGATTTTTCAAAAGAAACAATAAACAAGTCTTTGAGAAGTCATAATTACCAGCCCAGGAATCCAGCGCCAGGAACTGCTACCCAGGGTCACTCAGAGAAGACTTCTCAAGAGCGGGATAGAAAGATTTCTTATCTATAATAATTCACACACTATCTGAAGGTCATTCTTTTTTCTTCTTCAACTCTAATTCTCTCCTTTCTGTCTCTAATTCTCTAGCTCTAATTCTTTAGTTCCAATTCTATAGTTCTAAATCTTTGGTTCCAATTCTCTCTAGTTCTCTCTAGTTCCAATTCTCTGTATGTGTGTGTGGAGTGAGGGATATAGCTGAAAGGAAAAAGAGAAAACTGTGGGAGATGAAGAAGTGTGAGAGAAGTGTGAGAGATAAAATAACGTGAGAAAAGTGTGATAGAGTGAGAAAATGAGTGAGTAAAGAGTGAGTGAATGATATAGAAGTGTGTGTGTGTGTGTGTGTGTGTGTGTGAGAGAGAGAGAGAGAGAGAGAGGAAGGGAGCTGTGTGAAGGAGCTGTTGCTATGTAGAAGAACTATGTAGATGAAAGTGCTATGTGACAGAGTATGAAGGAACAGTGTAAATGTAACTAATGTGGAGAAAGAGAGATTTTCAGAGAGAGGATTTTTTTAAGATCAAATAAAAGAGAAAGTTACCCTCAGAAAATGTCCATGTTTCCTTATTTAGCCCACAGATAGAAAACGTTTAGCCTCCAGATACATAATAAGTTTTTCCTGAGGTCCTGCTACTCTGAGGCATTCTCTATACAACCCTGGAACAGTTCTGGGAGCTGGCTTCCTGGGCTCATGAAAATTGGTTGGATAAATTAATAGCCCAATCTACACGCTGCTATATTTTTTGTCTCCTTTAAGGATCCTATACTTGCTTATAGCACTCCCGTCAATATAAAAGAAAAAACAGGCATGCAAATGTTTCAAGAGCAATATTCACTTATTTATCATGGATCTTGTTTTCACTGTTGTAAGCTTCACAACTTCCTGCTGCCTCTGAAAACACAGCCATCTGTTAACAAATCCATTACCCTTTCATTCCCATCCCTCACCTCTTCCTATGACTCCCTTCATCACTGTCCTCCTGGGCATGCGTTCCATACACTGTGCAGATACATTCAATGTTTAATGCTATGCTACATACATTATAATTATTTAAACGTAATCCAAATGTGTTTAGCAACAATTGAAAAAAAAAAAGTGTCCAGGAATTTAAGAGAGAGCAAAGAAGTTGTATTACATGAGAAACAAAGAGGGAGGAAATGGTAGAGAAGGCTATTGGGGTCCAGCCTTGAATAACCCTCTCTAAGGGTCTGAGGGAGAATCAACAACCAGTTAGAAATCTAATCTAAATGATATCAAATGAATTTATGCACACTCTGCTTTTTCAGTCCATTCATTTTATTGTTCTAAGTAAGCTAATTCCAAATCTTCGGCTCTCACTCTTAGCTCCTCTCTTGCCTGACTCTGTACATCTCTCCTTTGTTCTACCTTAGTTCTACCACGAGTCTCTAAAGTTTCTGGTTTTTATACACATCCAATCAGCAATTCTCTGGTCCAACAAAGTCACAAGGATTGAATTCTTTTCAGGGACATAAATGCAAATAAGAGTTTACACCAGGAAGTGATTATCAGGCTGTCTTTATGACTCAAGGAGGGGGTGACTTACAAAAGCCTCAGTGAACTCTTAAAGGGAACGGGTCAAATGAGAGGAAGAGAGACCTTAAATCAACTAGGGAAATCTACAAAGGGAAAACGGGGAATCCATGTGCAACACTTCATTCCTAAGTGTGGTTAGATAATAAGCTAATTAGTAAACCAAGGGTGAAAGGAAAAGGAGTTAAGAATTTGTCAGTGTGCGCTTAGCTTGGGGCATCACTTTCCTACCTACATGCAGGGCGAGCACTTGTTCCCAATCTATCTAAAGGCTGGGAATCAACAAACACAGATGTGTTGTAATTCTATGTCCTTGGGTGTCTGAGAATGTCTCAAAAGATATGCTTTTGCCTGAATACTTAACACTGACCAAATGCCTGCCAATGAAGATGATTGCAGGAAGACAGACCTCTAAGTTTACATTGGAGAAAGGAACAAAGACCTGGTTGTGGGAAACAGATATTGAATGTGTGACTGTTTTCATACACACCTGGGGGACATTATCCAAATACCCCAAATGTACAGGAGGAGCTGTGCCCAATGAATGATCTATCACACCATAAGAAGTTCCTGGGAAAAGAATCAAATCGGAATATTACAATATCACTTAAGAAACTCACTGCAGGAGCAGCTCATACATTCAAAAGACAATATCATCGAAACACCTTATATTTTGGCTTCAACCTCCACCAGAGACCCAGACTCTAATGGATCAAGATTGTCAGTGCCCACTGAGTTCCTACTTCATATTTCTGCAACTCATAGCAAAAGGGAAAAAGAAAAATTGTGTAACTATATTTTAATTTCAGAAAATTAATTCATTCTGTAAAATTGAATTCATTCAATGAAAGCTGAATTGAATTATATAGGACTGTAGAAAGGAGACAGGGGAAGGTCACATCAGAATTTGGCAGTATGTTTCTTGATTTCCTGCCTCAAATATCACATTTAGCATCTCTCACATTTACCACTTCCATTCATAGACATGATGTGGCCAAATTCAAGAGCTGAAATCTGCCTTGGCTTATCAGTTTGGTGTTGAGCTACTGCTACCACACAATCCTTATAAATTGGTTCAAAAAGAATCTTGCTGTAAAATATTGGAAGTTCAGAGCTCTCCATTCTGAGACCAATTGTGCAAACAAATAAAACAGTGAATTCCTAACACACTTAAAATAAAATTATACTTTGCAATTTAATTGTTGCAATAACATCAATGCCTTATTTCAGACTAATTGTCATGATTTCTATCAAGTAATTTTAAGGCACCTCCAATTTCAGTTTTTCACCAGTTCTGTGGCCTGCAAGAACCACTCACCTCATGATCCAAGCAAGTAAAAGACAGAGATTATGAAGGTATGTTGTCTAAGGTCACTTTGACAGAAAGTCCAGTGCCAGCAGAGACATTTTCATGCCAACTCCTCTAGAGGAGAGCGACAAATCAGAACAGGGGAGGCAATACTTTGTTAGAAGAACAGGGGAGTTTCTTTGTTAGCAATAGAGTTTCTAATGACTTCAAAGGAAAATTAATGACATTTGTTCTGCGTATCCCAGTTACCTATATAGGAAACAGCTCTGTGGTTTGGACCAGAAACTTCCTATGTAGGTTTTTTCAAAAGGGATCCAGCAAAATACCTCACAAACATCACCCACAGCACTGTGTCTACCATCTGGTTCTATTTTGATCTTAATTAGTAAGATGTCTCCAAAACACATTTTAGAAGGAACATTATTAGCATATCATCTCTTAGGTAATAACTTGTGGGGAAAGAGGTCAGAGTATAATTTGCTAGAGGCACAGATTTCTAAGATGTGCATGTTTGCCTCATTTCAATCACATTCCTATGTGACCATGTCTCAATTGACTGAGAATCTAATCAGTTTACCAGTAATTTCCCTTCTATCCCTGCGCTGATGAGAAGTTTTCCAGATGCAGAAATAAACTGGAACAAAGCCAAGATGATTCCCTACAAAACAATCAAAATTCATAGATCATAGTAGGAGTCATTCAGTTATTTGTTCCAAAACTAAATTATCCTCTTCATGAATAGATTGTCCACACATTGGTTTATCCAACTTGAAATGGATGAAGGAAAGGGATTTTTTTTTCCCTCAGCCACCTAGTTAGTCCCTGTACTAAACATTCTTAATCCTGTTCACTGATATTCTTGCCTTTTATGATGATTATTGAAATACACATCAAATGCCAATATTATTTCTCCTATGAATTTCAGAAAAACACCATACCACATTTTCTTTTATGTTATTTTATTTTTGACAATTTTATACATACATACAATGTATTGTGATCATATTTATGCCATTACCTTCTGTTATTATCCCTACTACCCCTGCCAACCCTGTTCTTAACTAGCTCCTCTATCTAAATAATATCATTCCTTTTCATACCCCAAATCTTACAATCTTTCTGCCCCACACTGTTCCTTGGACCTGTCTGCTATTTCTTCACTAGATATAATCATATGGCAGCAGCCTTTGTGATGTACTTGATGTATAAGAAATACCATTATATTCCTTAAAACTATTTACAAGGAGCAAAAGTTCACCCACAGAGCTTCTCTGGCTTGTTTGCATCTCTTCAGTTGTTTTTACTTTAACTGTGTTTTTAAATTGTCTGATTAATCTCCACATGCATCCACTAAGAAGTTGGTATATCTCTGAGGATACAGTTATTGGCCTTGGGTTTTACTTGAAATCATTCCTCTGTCTGAGAGTAGAAGATAGTTTTCTCAATACTGCTACTTATTCTTGGCTTTTCATGATGGCTTTTCATAATCATAAGGACAAAGCAAACCACAGAAGCTTAGTTTAGTATCTGTTGATAGAATTAATTCTCACCAGAATATTGTATTTTAGTACACTAAATGCTGACTGTGTCATCTCCCAGGCTTGATCTTTGTGGGAAAAATGTCATTTTTTTCCACTGAATTCAATATGCTCAAACATTAAAGTAGACTAGACAGTCACACTCCAAAAACAAGTGTTCAAGACCCAGCATTATTGTATGTATTATGGAAGACATATCTCACTGAACAGAAAATTTGAGAAAGGGGAGATTTGTGGGAAGCATGAATAGAGATGCTACAGTGAAAGAATCTTGGATTCAGTAAGGTGTTTTTTGTAATAATATGGAACAGCTTGAAGATTCCCACAGACACAAAGGAGCTTTGCTACTTTCCAGTGCTACAAGTGATAGGAGAAATTTTTTTGAAAATGACATGTTCCTCCAAGGGCCAAGGGAATCTCTAAAAATATGCACCAATTCCTTAGCTTTATGTATAAACGCACCACAAATTATTGTGCTCTCATTTACAAATGGAGGACTGAAAGAAACTAGCTTTGAGTCCTGCAGCTGACTTGATATGTGATTTGAGGAAAACGTTAGCGACCTTCTCAGTTTCAATTACCTTCTTTGTAAAATGGATACAGTGTCTTTAAAATGATCAGTTTAGATCCTAGGTCATCTACCTAAGTGAATGTGTCTGATAGATGATAATATAATGTAAACATTTGAATCATACAAACAGAGTAATAGCATGAGAAAATTATTTTGTATATTTCAGTGTGATAAAATGGATGAATATTTGCTCATGTTGCTACAAAGGTCTACTTCAGTACTGAGGAGAGGGAAAAGGTATCTATAATTTATATCCTAGAAAAAATTTAATCATGAGGATGCTTGAGAAATTAAGACCAAATTCAGAGCACTTTCAAATTTTCTGTCTTATGCTTTATCCTGACAGAGTGGGGCAGAGACAGATTAGAAACTATTTCTTCCTTTTGTATACTTGCTTTTACTATATTTTATTATTTTTATATAAGTAATACTAGATACAAGTGAGGCAAAAAAAAAAGTCAACAGGTTTTCTTCTGTTCCTCAAATGTCTAATTTCCATTTATCTCTGTCTTTTGTATTAACACAGTCTATGCAAAATTATTTTAAGTTCTGCTGAAAAGCCAGTGTCACCCAAGTAACAAATGTATGAAGAAATTAAATACATAATGGTGAGTCTCTAGAGAAAAACATACTCCAAAATCATTAAAACTATATACTTAGTGCTACTGGAAATCCAGACCCTATGATCATAAATATTTGAGCTTTGAAAACAAGACACACACTTAAAGCTATTAAAGGCACATAGAAGTGCCTAGCCACTATTAAGTGCTCAAAAACACTGTTGTGAAAAGTTTTGTTTTCACTATTGGTTAACAATCTGTAAAATTTGTTAATTCTCTTTCATATTTCACCACAAACAAAATCCTAGTTGTTTATATGCATCACCACCTTCTTGTCATTTGGAACAGGCTAAGTTATTCTCCTCTTCAGCAAACTCTTCATGGCATTCTTCACCTCTGTGTTTCTTGCTGTGTAAATGATAGGATTTAACATGGGAGTGAGGATCGCAAAGAAAACAGTCACCAGCTTGTCCACAGGGTAGGTGGTCACAGGGCGCATGTAAGTAAATATGCAAGGCACAAAGAAGAGAACAACCACAGTGAAGTGAGAGCCACACGTGGAGAGAGCTTTGCGTCTCCCTTCAGAACTGTGAGATTTCAAGGATTGCAGGATAACTATGTATGAGATGAGGAGCATGGTAAATATGAGCAAGCACATGGCCCCACTGTTAGCAGCCACTATCATGCCCAGCCTGTGTGTGTCTCTGCAAGCAAGTTTCAACAATGGGAAGAGATCACACATGAAGTGATCGATGATATTGGGACCACAGAAGGGCAGATTGATCATAAAAAATATTTGCATGGTGGCATGCAGGATCCCTCCAACCCAGGCTACCACCACCAGGAGTCTGCAGAGTCCTTGTCGCATGATGGTCATGTAATGCAGAGGTTTGCATATGGCCACATAGCGGTCATAGGCCATAACAATGAGGAGGATAATCTCTGATCCTCCTAGAAAGTGCTCCACAAAGAGCTGAGTCAGACAGCCACCCAACGATATTGTTCTCCTCTGATACAACAGGTCAATTATCATTTTTGGGGTGGTGACAGAGGTGTAGAAGGCATCTATGAAGGACAAGTAAGTGAGAAAGAAGTACATGGGAGCTGCAAGTGTGGGGCTGAAGGAAATGGTGATGACAATGAGCAGATTAGCCAACACGGTAAATAGGAAAACAAACAAAAAGACAATGAACAGTATTTTCTGCAAGCGTGGATTCTGTGTGAGACCCAAGAGAACAAATTCAGTCACATTACCGGGAGGCCTGTGGAGCTCCATTTAGGAAATAACACCTTTCCAAGACCTGAATGCTCTACAAAAAACAAAAAGGTAGGTCATTAATCCTGAATGCATTGCCATCTGGTGTTCATACCACAGCAAGGGCACTTTCTGTAACTGTGGAGCACATTTTTGTGTTCTAACCTAGTAGTGGCTTCCATTCTTTTTATCTCCTTATCATGCTCTCTTTATATACTCTCAGCTACAATGCAGCTATAGCGCAGTAGTTACCATTTAATTTACAGAAAAAATCTGATCTATATATGTGAAATTTGGATTCCCCTATTTCCAAAGTCTACATGATGTTTCTGACTCACTATCATGCTTTGTATGTCTGGGCTCTTCCCCTGAGTCTGTGTACTTTCACATGACAAGAGGCATTTCATAACCTACAAAGTGCTCACCCACATAAATAATAGTCTTGCCTTCTGAATTTACATTTGATCACACAGATGTGACAGTGAATGAAAGTCATGGCTTAATGACTACCACTCTCACTAACTCACCCCAGCCATGGTTACCTGCATAAATGCAACCAGGCAAACTTCTGCCGTACAGGAAGGAGGTTCCCAACCCCTACTGGGGTACTACTGGCATTGTAGCTGAAGGAAGAAGAAACATTCATTTTTGTTGTTGTTGTTATCAACATGTAGCCACGTAAATTGTTTGACTTAGTGGGGTTACCATGTTACATCAGAAACACGTATAACATTCTAAACAATAAAGAAAGATTAATATTTTTTAATGAACATGATCAAAGCATATCCCTGATAAGAAGGGCTTTTAGTAAGAAGTACAAATTTCTCCATGGCATCTACCACAACATATACAACATATATGCTATATACATCTATTTCCTTAATGTGTTAGTAGAGTATCTGGCATAATACCTTCAGAGTTTACCACACATTATGTGATGGGGAAATAATGATGAACCTCATCCTTTAAGACTACAGATGCTTCCTAGTCCATGGGTCAGAGAGTCCAATCACCTTCAACCACCCAGTCACATATCCATGCTGCAAACTCTATGAGAAATATGGTGGATCTTTTAAAGGCAAAGTGAATTTAATATTTTTGATAATATAATGCTAATTATCTTTAAGAATAAATGTGTTATTCACTTTCCAGACAATTAAGTGTTTGCCACAAGAGTTATTTATTCTTCAAATTGTGTTCCCCATACATTTCTTTTCATGGCCTCTTTTCTTTAAATGTTATACACACACATACACAAGCACATATATGAATATATATATATATATATATATATATATATATATATAATGTGCATGTGTTCCTAGGCAGCTAAATACAATTTGTTTAATCTATATAATGACTACACACACACACACAAACACACACATATATACATACATACATACATACATACATACATACATACATGTATATGTATAATTTGTGCTGGGTAACTGATTTAGAATAACCATCTTTAAAAAATTTATAGTTTCAATAGACTGGGAAAAACAACTTTATCTAGGTTTTAAATGCATAAAGACTTACTAAAGATAAGAAACACTTATTTTGAAAGTTTGAAAATAGAAATTTTAAAGTAAAAATAGAAACTGACTACAATGTTAGATAAAATAGCATGTTTATGCACATACATATGATAATTGCTGTAAACAAGTATCTATTAGATAGTTACTCAGTAAATATTTGTTAGACACACACACACACACACACACACACACACACATATATATATATATATGCATATACATGTTTGCCTACATAAAAATGATAAAAATGTCTATGTAGATAGCTTGCAGTAGTCCTTTTCCTGACATTTTATCATCACAGTTCATCCATCTAGGAAAAAATTTATTACCCCCGTTTCTATGTATTTTAATTTTCATTTTCTTAGTTCTTTACCAGTCACTAATACCCTGCATTATATATCACTTTTGGATTGTAAAATTAATTGTAGAACATGCGAAATACATTCTGATTTGCAGATATAAATTTGCCCAAAAATGAAAAGAAAGCGTATCTATAAAAATGCATTTTGTATTTTCTATGCTAAGTAGAAAATGTACTTTAGCTTTTATTATTTAAGATGAAATTTTCATAGATTTGTGAGAAGGACATGCTGGAGCATCATTGCATTTCTTACTCTGAGTCAACATGTCTGGAGAGAGAACAGGGTATATGACCAAGGTGATACAGTGACCTTTGTATAAACTTAGAACAGCGATTCTCAACAGGTGGGCCACAAACCCTTTGAGGGTCACATATCAGAAATCTTGTATCAGTTATTTGGATTATGCTTCATAAAAGTAGCAAAATTACAGTTATGAAGTAGCAATGAAGTAATTTTATGATTAGGGGTTACCACAACTTGAAGAACTGTATTGAAGGTACACAGCATAAGGAAGATTGAAAACCCTGACTTGAAAAATAGAAATTGTTTCAACTTTATTCTACTAACTAACCAATACTAACCCTAGCAATAAACCTTAAAATAAATATTTTTAAAAGGCAAACGTGTAGCCAGGTGGTGGTGGCCCATGCCTTTCATCCTAGCACTCAGGAGGCAGAGGCAGGTGGATCTCTGTGAGTTGAAGTCAGCCTGTTCTACAGAGTGAGTTCCAGGACAGCTGGGACTACACAGTAAAACCTTGTCTTATAAAAACAAAAAAACAAAAAACAAAACAAAAAGATAAATATTCTATAGAAAAATACATATGCAATTCTCAAGGACTGAGATCAGTTAGAAATCATAAGAACTTTTAGACATTGGAAAATTGTGTATGTATCACCTGGAAAGCTATGTGACTCTCAGTGAGGTAGGTGTTTTATCCTGGCAGGGTTTTGCACACCTACAAACACAGCACTTGGGAGATGGAAGCAGAAACATTGGGAGCTCAAAACCACTCCCTGTCCTATAGCAAGTTCTAGACCAGCGTTTGTTATATGAGAATATTTCAAAAAGAAACAATAAAAGTTTTCTTTTTAATTTTCTAAAACATCATAGGAAAAGTCTTGTATTGTCATATTAATTAGGAAAATTTAGAATGGACAAGTTAATATATAGTATGATATTTACTAATTTAAATATATTTAAATATAAGGAACAGACTCCAGACTACTTTCACTTTTATGAGGGTGGAATTAGCAGAGTTATCCACAGTGTTTGGTATGCTGAGAACAGACAAGCCCTGAGTGTCTGGGATAGTGGGGATCATATGATGTTTAAGTTCCTTGTGCACCTTGGGGTCTATAATTACATTGCCCTTACAAAATATGCAACGCTCACCTATCAGTTTGTCTGACAAGCTCAATATCCTGGGCCCCAGGTAGCTGTTAGTTCCTCAAGTCATAAAGCTGTAAGTTTAAAGATGTCAACTAGCTCAGTCAGGCTAAATTGCTGTTGATTATAAATGGCTCTTTTGCATAATGCCTTTCTCTGGAGCTTATCAAGTATTGCCAATGTGCCCTGTTAGCAGTCAAACTCTGAATTTCTTTAGTCCTGACTAATTAGACCTCAGGAGCATTCCACTGCCATTAGCAAACTTTGGTAAAAACAATTATTTCCCTGAATACAGAGAACTAACTTCTACAGCATTTGCTTTTAATTAACTTTTCATTGAGTCCTGCTGAAGACAAATCACTGTGTCAAGAGAAATCAAAACAGTCTGATAATTTTCAATATTTGATTATAAATGAATTAAGAATATTTGTGAGGAGTCTGAAAATTAAATATTTAAATTAAACACTTAAGTGGGTAACTCTATGAATTAGAATTTTGCTATAACGTTTTATCAACCCATACTTCATTGTTATATTGAAACATTTTCAGACATAAAGAGTTTTAGTTATGACCTGTTACTATAACAGCATATATCACAACAGATACAATTTACAGTGCTTCAAAGAAGTCATTTCTGATACTAACTATTCAATTATATTATCGTTATCCTGATGAAATTTGTCAGATGCTTGAATTATATTCAGAGTTATAAAATTCATTAAGCCATTTATATTAACTCTGCAGAACAAAAGAAGACATTGATATTAACATATTTTTTCTTTTTTTTTTAATTTAAATTTTAAAAATTACACATCAGCCATGGGTTGCCCTGTCCTCCCTCCTCCCACGCCAACCCCCACCTTCCCCCCACCACCTCACCTCTATTCCCATCTCCTCCAGGGCCAAGACTCCCCTAGGGGATTCATTTAAACCTGGTAGATTCAGTACAGGCAGGTCCACTCCCCTCCTTCCAGGATGAGCAAAGTGTCCCTGTGTAACCCCACGGTTCCAAACAGCCAGCTCATGCACTAAGGATAGGTCCAGGTCCCACAGCCTGGATGCCTCATAAACAGTTCAAGCTATTCAATTGTCTCACTTATCCAGAGGGCCTGATCCAGCTGGGGGGCTCCACAGCCTTTGGTTCATAATCCATGTGCTTCTATTCGTTTGGCTATTTGTCCCTGTGATTTTTCCAATCTTGGGCTCAACAATTCATGCTCTTACAGTCCCTCCTCTATCTCAACAATTGGACACCTGGAGCTCCACCTGGGGCCTGGCTGAGGATCTCTGCATCCACTTCCATCAGTTATTGGATGAGAGTTCCAGCTGACTGGTAGGGTGTTTGGACATCTGATCACCAGACTAGGTCAGATCAGGCTTTCTCTCGAACATTACCAGCAGTCTACAAAGGATGTATCATTGTGGATTTCTGGGGACCTCTCCAGAACACTGCCTATTCCTGTTCTCATGTGGTCTTCATTTATCATGGTCTGTTATTCCTTGTTCTCCCTTTCTGTTCTTGATCCTGCTGGGATTTCCTGATCCACTAAGCTTTCTTTCCCTCAAACCTTGCCCTTCATTACTCCCACTGTCATCCAGGTTGTTCATGTAGATCTCATCCATTTCTCTGTCATTTTGGTGATCCCTGTGTCTTTTTCTTAGGGTCCCATTTTCTAGGTAGCCTCCCAGGAGTTGTGTAGCAGTCTAGTCATCTTTGTTATACATCTAGTCTCCTCCTATGAGTGAGTACATAACATGTTTGTCCTTTGAGTCTGGGTTACCTTACTCAGGATGATTTTTTTCTAGATCCATCCATTTGCCTGCAAGCCTCATGATGTCATTGTTTTTCTCTGCTGAGTAGTACTCCATTGTGTATTTGTACCATATTTTCTTTATCCATTCTTCAGTTGAAGGGCATCTAGGTTGTTTCCAGGTTCTGGCTATGACAAACAATGCTGATATGAACAAAGCTGAGCAAATGCCCTTGTGGTATGATTGAGCATTCCTTGGGTATATGCCCAAGAGTGCTCCAGCTGGGTCTTGGGGGAGATGGATTCCCAATTTTCTAAGGAAGTGCCATATTGATTTCCAAAGTGGCTGTACAAGCTTTCATTGCCACCAGCAGTGGAGGAGAGTTCCCTTTGCTCCACATCCTCTCCAGCATAAGCTGTCTTCTGTGTTTTTGATCTTAGCCATTCTGACAGGTGTAAGGTGGTATCTCAGAGTCTTTTTGATTTGTATTTCCTGGATTATTAGGGATGTTGAGCAATTCCTTAAATTTCTTTCAGGCACTTGAACATCCTCTGTTGAGATCTCTGTTTAGTTCTATAGTCCATTTCTTAATTGGACTGTTGGGCATTTTGATGTCTAATTTCTTGAGTTCTTTATATATTCTGGATATCAGCCCACTGTCAGATGTGGGGTTGGTGAAGACCTTTTCCCATTCTGTAGGCTGTCACTTTGTTTTGTTGACCATGTCCTTTGCTCTACAAAAGCTTCTCAGTTTCAATAGGTCCCATTGATTGATTGTTTCGCTCAGTGTCTGTGCTACTGGTGTTATATTTAGAAAGTGATCTCCGGTACCAATGCGTTCAAGAGTACCTCCTACTTTCTCTACTATCAGGTTCAGAGTAGCTGGATTTATATTGAGGTCTTTGATCCACTTGAACTTAAGTTTTGTGCATGGTGACAGATATGGATCTATTTGCAGCCTTCTACACTTTGACATCCAGTTATGCCAGCACCATTTGTTGAAGATGCTTTCTTTTTTCCATTGTACATTGTTGGCTTCTTTTACAAAAAAATATATGTTCATAGGTGTGCGGGTTAATGTCAGGGTCTTCAATTCGATTCCATTGGTCCATATGTTGGTTTTTATGCCAGTACCAAGCTGTTTTTATTATGGTAGCTCTATAGTAGAGCTTGAGGTCAGGGATTGTCATGCCTCCAGAGGTTGTTTTATTGTACAGGATGATTTTGGCTATATTGGGTTTTTTGTTTTTCCATATGAAGTTGAGTATTATTCTTTCCAGATCTGTGAAGAATTGTGTTGGTAATTTGATGGGGACTGCGTTTAATCTGTAGATTGTTTTTGGTAAGATCACCATTTTTACCATGTTAATCCTGCCTGTCCATGAGCATGGGAGATCTTTAGATTTTCTGACTTCTTCTTAAATTTCTTTTTTCAGGGACTTAAAGTTCTTGTCATATTGGTCCTTCACATGCTTAGTTAGAGTAACCCCAATGTATTTTATATCACTTGTGGTTATTGTAAAGGATAATGTATCTCTGATTTCATTCTCAGCCTGTTTGTCTATTGTTTATAGGAGGGTACTGATTTTTTTGAGTTGATCTTGTATCCTGCTATGTTGCTGAAGGTTTTTATTAGCTGTATCAGTTCCTTGGTTGAATTTTTTATGTCACTCATGTATACTATCATGTCATCTGCAAGTAGGGAAAGCTTGACTTCTTCCTTTCCAATTTGTATCCCCTTAATCTCCTTATGTTGTCTTATAGCTCTGGCTAGGACTTCAAGTAATATATTGAATAAGTATGGGGAGAGGGACAGCCTTGCCTTGTTCCCAATTTTAGTGGTATTGCTTTGAGTTTCTCTCCATTTAATTTCATGTTGGCTGTTGGCTTGCTGCAGATTCCCTTTATTATGTTTAGGTATGTTCCCTGTATTTCTGATTGCTCCAAGATCTTTAGCATGAAGGAGTGTTGGATTTTGTTAAATGCCTTTTCTGCATCTAGTGTGATTATCATGTTGTTTTTTTTTTTGAGATTGTTTATATGATGTATTACATTGACGGACTTTCATATGTTTAACCACCCTTGCATCCCTGGGATGAACCCTACTTGATCATGGTGGATAATTGTTTTGATGTGTTCTTGGAGTCTGTTCGCCAGAATTTTCTTGAGTATTTTTGCATCAATGTTCATGAGTGAGAGTGGTCTGTAGTTCTCTTTCTTTGTTGCATCTTTGTTTGGTTTAGGAATCAGGGTAATTATAGCCTCATAGAAGGAGTTTGGTAATATACCTTCTGCTTCTATTGTGTGGAACAATTTAAAGAGTATTGGTATTAACTCTTCTTTGAAGATCTGGTAGAATTCTGCAGTGAAACCATCTGGTCCTGGGCTTTTTTTGGTTGGGAGACTTTTAATGACTGATTCTATTTCCTTAGGGGTTATTGGACTATTTAAATGGTTTATCTGGTTTTGATTTAACTTAGGTATGTGGTACCTATCCATAAAATTATCCATTTCTTTTAGATTTTCCAGTTTTGTGTAGTAGAGTTTTTTGAAGTATGACCTGATGATTCCCTGGATTTCCTCATTGCCTGTTGTTATGTCCCCCTTTTCATTTCTGATTTTTTTAATTTGGATGCTCTCTCTCTGTCTTTTGGTTAGTTTGGATAAGGGCTTGTCTATCTTGTTGATCTTCTCAAAGAACCAACTCTTTGTTTCATTAATCCTTTGTTTTGTTCTCTTTATATCTATTTTATTGATTTCTGTTCTCAATTTGATAATTTCCTGGTGTCTGTTCCTCCTGGGAGACTTGGCTTCTTCCTGATCAAGGGCTTTCAGGTGTGCTGTCAAGTCACTAGCATGAGATTTCTCTAGCTTCTTTATGTGGGCATTTAGTGCTATGAATTTCCCTCTTAGCACTGCTTTCATAGTGTCCCATAAGTTTGGGTATGTGGTGTATTCATTTTCATTGATCTCTAGGAACTCTTCAATTTCTTTCTTTCTTTATTTCTTAACCCATTGGTGATTCAGTTGAGCATTATTTAGTTTCCATAAGATTGTAGGATTTCTGTAGTTTTTTTCTGTTGTTGAAATCTAACTTTAAACCATGGTGGTCCGATAGAACACAAGAGGTTATTCCAATTGTTTTGTATCTGTTGAGATTTGCTTTGTGGCCAAGTATGTGGTCAATTTTAGAGAAGGTTCCATGGGGTGCTGAGAAGTAGGTATATTCTTTTTTGTTCAGGTGGAATGTTCTGTAGATATCGATTAAGTCCATTTGAGCCATAACATCAGTTAAGACCATTATGTCTCTGTTACATTTCAATTTGGCTGATCTGTCCATAGGTGAAAGTGGGTGTTGAAGTTTCCCACTATTAATGTGTGGGGTTTTATATGTGATTTAAGCTTTAGTAATGTTTCTTTTACATATTTAGGTGCCCTTGTGTTTGGGGCATAAATGTTCAGAATTGAGACTTCATCTTGGTGGATGTTTCCTGCGATGAATATGTAAGGTATTACCATATTATAATATAGAAAACTGAATCAGGCTATCAGAACATCATCTGCCAAGACAAAATAAAGGCCAAACCTCTTGAATCCTAGGCAAATGCCCTTATTTTCAGATGTTTGCTGTTTGTAGCAAATATGTCACAGTAAATTCATGATGTCATACATTGGTAGGTTTACTGGAATTATCTACTAAAAGAAACACATAACAATATTTGAAATTATTATTTTTTATTCTTCTTTCATATGTTATATCCAAACCACAATTTCTCCTCTTTCCCCTCCCCCCATTCTCAATCACATTCCTCCCTTCTCTCCCAGATCTCAACCTCCCATCTCCTCTCAGAAAAGTGTAGGTCTCCCAGGTATGTCAATCAAACTTGGCATAATATGCTACTAAAATAACAGGCACATACTGTCACATCAAGCCTGGTGGAGGTAAGCCAATAGGAAGAAAAGCTTCCCATAAGTAGGCAAAAGAGTCATCAACTTCCCCTCTCCCCACTGTTAGGAATACTCAACCATAGCGTACTTGCTGGGGACCTAGTTATGACCCCTACACGCAGGCTCCCTGATTTCTGCAAGCCCCTATGAGTCCCAGTCAATTGATTCTGTGAGCCATGTTCTCCTGGTAGCCCTGATCCTTCTGGTTCTTCTGATCTTTCCTCCCCCTCCTCTACAGGAGCATTGCCTAAGGTGGGATTCTGCATCTGCTCTGATCAGTTGCTGGATGAAGTCTTTCTGGTCTCTTTGATGACAATTTGGCTAAGCTCCTGTTGGTCTCACAACACACTGAGGGCAAGACAAGCTGTAGGTAGAAGGTTTTGTGGCTGGACTGGTATCTCAATCTCTCCAACTGAGGTTATAGAAGTTGGCAGGTTCAGGTTATTTGTCCCCCATAACTAGGAGTCCTTGCAAGGATTACTCTCCTAGATTCTGTGTAGTTTCCCTTGAACTAGATTTCTATATCGCCCCCTAGAGGCCCACACAATTGCAATCGTTTCTCCAAGTATTTACTCCTGGACCCACTGGATCTATCCTGTTCTCAAATCCTCTTGTCCACAGTCTACACACCAAATCTATTCTATTTCCCCTTCTCATGGAGATCCTTGGCAGCCTCCCTTAAGCCCTACTTGTTACTTAGCCTTTCTCCGGGTCTGTGGACCATAGCATGATTCTCTTTTTCTTTACAGCTAATATCTACTTACAAGTGAGTACAATATGGCATTTTCCTACATACAATCACATGTACACAGCTATATTCAAATAGGTCTTCAAAAATTAAAAACAAAAGAAGTGTTATTTTCTTGAGAAAAGTCAGTCAATACAAATAATATATGGCAAGGTAAAGAAAGACAATAGTGAACAAAACTGAGATCACATGACTCACCTTAATTTGATTAGTTGTGAATAATTTAGTCTCATCAGAGTGTTCGAGATAGCTGAAACAAGTTGGAGTGAAGCTTTGAAATGACCCAAGGAACGTAAATGAATGTGTGTCTTACTGAGTCTCATCTGGAGACATGTCTTAAATTTGACTTGCAGTTCTGGGATGAAAAAGAGTCAAACTGGAGATTGAGCAGGTGTGTTTTTGATGGTCACCGGCAATCAAATGAAATATTAATATCAATTCATGGATGGCTCATTGTTCACAAACTCTGTATTTAGATAGCTGCAGGGATGGATGGACAGATTATAAACATTACTGTCTTATAGTATGTTCCCCAATGTAACAAGAATTAATCCTCCTGCCTCTGCCTCCCTCAGCAAATCCCACCAGCGTGTGCCACCACAACTGGCAGTAGCTATGGTCGAGACAGTGCCTGAACTGACCTACTCTGGTGATCGGATGGCTGAACACCCTAACTGTCAGGACAGAACTCTCATCCAGTGACTGGTAGAAGCAGATGCAGAGATCCATGGCCAAACCCCAGGTGGAGCTCCAGGAGTCCAATTGGCGAGAGAGAGGAGGGATTATATGAGCAAGAGATGTTAAAGAATCATAGCTTTCATAGTGCTCGAAGGTACCATAGCTATTACTAGAAAAGAAAAGTAATAATCAGTCTCACCTAGCTAAAACCTTGCTACCTACAATAGCATCCAGTCAGCCTCTATTGCTTCAATAGAGGCATTCATGTTATGAAAGTAACCAATCATTTGTTTAAAATTGAATTTAAGGCCCACTTCATGAATTGGAAGAAATACATACTGAACACTGCTAAGTCCCATTCACATAAAGAAGCCATTTACAATTGATATCTGCTAGCATAAAAATCATTTTTTCCAATGAAGTGATACTGGGTATGTCAAACACACTCCAGGGCAAGGCCCAAACTCAGGAAGCTGACCAATACAGAACAGACTCCATGATTTTTTGTTTCATTTTGTTTGTGTATATCTGTTGCTACTATTGTTGCTTTGGTTTTATAATTCTTATCTTTGGGTTTCTTAAAGAAGGGAAATAACATGAAATATAAGTCATAGGGCAGTTGGTAGGTTCTAGGAGGAGTTGCAAGAAGGAAATAGCATCATCAAAATATATTGTGTAAAACCTTAAATAATAAATAAATGAGTATATTATCACAGAGTCACAGAATGTGTTCACCTTTCAAGTAATCTGAATAAATAGCTTGTAGGGATAGGGTCAACTAAAGGAGGTAAATGGGTAAGAGATAGTTGCAGAATGATAAATAAAGACAAGTATCTCCAATACGATGCCTTTGTTCTTATTCTATGTAGTATCTCTGTATTCATGATGCTTTCTAAGTATTGATACACCACAGAATCCACTGATCAGGTAAAAGTTGGCAGTTAAAGATAGTTATAAATACACATTTGAACTGTGGACAAAGACTACTTTTTTTTATAAAGCTCCAATAGTTAATCAGAACAGAATCTTATAAACAAGGTACATTGTTCAGGAATAAAGCATTTTTGGTCAACCATAGAATAATTGTTTCTGTATTCTGTTGATGGAAATTATAACCCACATCCTAGTGAAGCATTTGTTTGTTAAGGATTATTTAATTTATATGTGTGTGTGTGTGTGTGTGTGTGTTTTGCCTGAGTGACATAAGTGGACCATTGTATGCAGTACCCATTGAGACAAGAAGAGAGTTGTGGATCCCCTAGAACTGGAGTTACATATGGTTGTAAGCTCCCATGTGGGTGCTGAAAATGAACCTAGTTCTTCTACTGCAGCAACAAGTACGCTTAACAACTGGGCCATCTCTACAGTCCTAAAAGAAAGGTTTGGAGAGAATTCCACATTCAGTGAACTGAACATAAAACTTACTCTTCAAATGTAAAATTGTCTAATGTAGATTCTTGCACCATTTAAAACAGCTGCATTTAATTGCCACTGATGATTTTAATTCAATAAGTGACACTGTTTATAACATAATTAAAATGTATTTTATACATTAAGCAACAATTTAAAACTAATGATAAGGAATATCATCTAAGGAAAAAACAGGTTGTGGAGTAAGTGATATTTGGGTTCAAAGCTGGTGTACCTCTTCCCTTTTAAATAATTATCAGATTTAATGATTTTATTTGGTAATAATACCATAGGCTGAGACTTAAATTGCTTATATGGAGCTAAATATGATCAATTTTAGAAACACAATTTAAATGTAATACTAAAAGAAACTCAAATAAAGCAAATCGGATAGAGCAAACAAACGGCAAGAGAAGAAATTTTGTCAAGTATCTTTCTTCCAAATTGGATTTCTTTCTACCACAAATGCTCACAGATAGTACAGTTTGAGAATTAATACTCCATGTATAAAGGAGCAAGATGCAACTACCAAGCTAGAAAATAGAACCATATACATACAACATGAGAATTTTTTTGACCCCAAAATTGCATTTTACACCATTTGAAAGGTTGAAGAGAATCTACTTTAAATCTGAAAGAGTGTGAACATAACTAGTATCTCTCACTATCTTGGTCTGGTTATTTCACTTTTCTGAAGTACAGTTTATTTAATCTGTAAAACAGGAATAATCATAACATAGGTCGTAGGAAGCACTTAGGAAAGAATTTATGGTACAGTAATCTCCATTTGGCCATAGTCATGGGGTCAATATTAAATAGAATCATTAAAACATTAAATGGAAAGGTCCAGAAATAATTTATAAATTGAAATTGCATTACCATCTTTGTCATGTGAAGAAACTTCATAACATCCCACTGGGTACAACCTAGGTCAAGAATTTTACACTAGACCATCATATTCACAATGTGCACTCTGATCATTTTCAGTGGTTAAGCAATTACTGAGGTATCAGCATGGATCATAGTGGTGTATGATTGAACCTGATTTCACAAAATAATCATCACAGAGTACCAATATTATTTAATATGCTAATATAATTTTTATTTAACTAGTTGTATTAAACTGTTATTGTGATTAATTTAAAAATTAATTTATAATAATATATCTGTACAGAGATTCATGTGTGTAGAGTTTAATAATATTAATGCTTCTAGGATCTACTGAAATTCTAGAAATTTCTCATGAATAACAGGCAATGTTGTGGGGAAATACAAAAATAAAATATTCATATTGAATCATTTATTATCTAAGATAGAATTCTTCCTCAGTAACATTCTGATTGCATTTTTAACCTCTGCATTCCTTACCGTGTAGATAACCGGATTTAACATGGGAGTGACAAGAGTATAAAACACTGCTATGGCTTTATCCAGATGAAAAGTTGTCACTGGTCTCATATATGTATAAATGCAGGGCACAAAGAACAAGACAACGACGGTGACGTGGGAGCCACAGGTAGAGAGGGCTTTTTTCCTCCCTGCAGAGCTCTGTGTCCTCAAGGAGCACAGAATGACCACATAGGACACCAGAAGCATCGTGAAGGTGATCACAGGGATTACACCACCATTGGCAGCAACCAGGAGACCAAGGAGGAAAGTGTCAGCACAAGCCAGTTGTAGGAGGGGGAAGATGTCACAACAGAAATGGTCCATGACATTAGGGCCACAGAAAGGAATCCAGAGAGTAACAAGTATCTGCCCAAACGAGTGAAGAAAACCCATTATCCAGCATATCCCCACTAGGAGACGGCAAGTACGGTGGTTCATCCTGGTCACATAGTGCAGAGGTCTACAGATAGCCACATAGCGGTCATAGGCCATGACCACAAGGAGGACAATCTCCGAAGCTCCTAAGAAATGTTCAACAAAAAGTTGTATCATGCAGCCATTGAATGAGATGGTTTTTGTGTCTGAGAGCAAGTCTGCCATCATTTTGGGGATGATAGAAGAAGAATAGCATGCGTCTATGAGAGACAAAAAAGCCAGGAAGAAGTACATCGGGGAGTTCAAAGTCTGGCTACAGAGTATAGTCCCCACAATGAGCAGGTTTCCTGTGACAGTGACAATGTAGGTTACAATTAACATCAAAAGTAGAATTCTCTGCAACTGGGGATTCTGTGTCAGTCCCATGAGTATGAATTCAGTCACATTCATTCTGTTTTCTTTCATTTGAATGATGCTGGGGAGCTTAGAAGTACTGCTTTAGTCTGGGGGGGGAGAATCTTAAGAGAAAAATTGATGAGAAACTTACTTCCTGTGTATACATAAGAGAAAATCATTTTAATTTAAAAAGACCATTATGTTTCAGGGTGTGCAAAAGAGAAGAAATATGCTATTTCATCTATTTTATAAAATGAAATTAGAATCAATTTCAACTTCTTACAAGGATCCTGCAATCTTCTTACACGTGGTCAATAGGTAATTTTTCAGAAAAAAAAATTCACACAAGTCATGTTTTTCCTCTGTCTTGACCATGGGTTTTTCTGAAACTATGTTAGGGGCTTATTTCTATGTGAACTCAAACAGAAACAGAATATTCTATTAGAGAACTTCAGATGAAGCTCTCAATTTCACACCCACCCAGAGTTAAATAGTATAAGTTAATATATATATATATATATATATATATATATATATATATATATATATAATCTATACATATAATATATATATATATGTAATCTCAAAAAATCAGTGTTGTCATGAAGTATATCTATAAAACAGTATGTGTGTATGTAAGAGAAAACTTACTTAAATGTACTATAATTTTAAGATGTGCTTATTAACCATTTTTGTTTAGAATTTTTTTAAAAAGTCATTTCACTATTTATTGTCTATTATATTATATTCTACACATTATTATCCATTATATGTCTGTCAGTCTATAATCTGAAGTGTATATATATATATATGTATATATATATATGTAAAGTCTTTTAATATTCCCATATGAAATGAATATGATGAGTCAAAAATAGAATTATATAGATGATTAGAGGTCAGCACTTGATGTGAGAATGACAGCAAAATAATGCTATTGTGGAGTCTTAGAAAAGCCATTACTTTCTGTAATGCAAAAAATGCAAGTCTTCACTGAGTAGGAATTTATGTCTACATTGGAAGTGAGTAAGAGAGAAGGTAAGAATACACTTATTATAAAGCTCCAGATATAAATACAAATAGGATGAAACACTGTGGAAGGAGCAGAGGTTGTATCAGTAACCTAAAGCATCTTGAGGTTAGGTTCAGTGAACAAAGAGAGTTCGTTGTAGATCTTTCAGGGTTTAAAGGCCAAATTCTCGAGTGTGATTTTATTTTGGATGACAAGTCAAGCCTCCAGATTTTACACAGAATAAAGACATCAACTTACTTAGATTTTTGTGCATATTGCTCTAACTGCTCTATGATGGATAAGATATGGAAGAATGAGAGGAGAAGAAAGAATCTTATTGGGGTGTTTAGGTCATGATCCCATGGGAAGGGCAGTACTAGTAGAAATAATTGATTGCGAGGGAAATAAAAAAAAAAAGAATACAGTAAAATCACCCAAAGTTTTCATTCATATTACACACTCCAAAAAATAATCTATTGCTACTATTGAGACAATGTCATGTGTACAGACCTCAGCTAGAACATTCAGCATTTGTTTGAGTGCTTGTCAAAAGACAGACTCAATTATCTTTAGATTGATAGTAAGTTGTATACTATTATCCCTATTTAATAAATTAAATAAATGAGTCTTACAGAATTTAAGGAAGTTGTTTAATGTCACTTGGAAGACTATAACCCTAGCTTTACCCTGAAATGTACAGAAAATAAATTTGACCTCTGTCTCTTACAAGTATTCTGTAAGTTGAAGGTACCTGCTTTTAGCAAAGATGAAGATGAAAGGGAGAAAAGTTCTCCTAATTATCAACACAGAGAAACCCTGTCTCAAAAAACAAACAAACAAACAAACAAACAAACAAACAAATATATATGAAAAAGTTGTCAGCATCAGCTACTTAATTTTTATGAACATTTTTAAAATAATATACCAATTATGGAAATGGTGACATTGTTTGTCACACATAATTATACTTCAAACACAAATGACAAATGTAATTTTCTGGCACAAAGAATGTTTACTTCATGAGTTGTTATTCTGCTACTCTTCTCTTTGAAATTATACTTTTTCTACTTGACTACTGAGCAGCCTCTCTCCTCTAAAAACAAACAGGAAATCTCTTTCTTGGGAGTCCCCTGTCTAATTACTCCAAATGTTTTTTTTGTACTAGAGATATAATGGGGAGTATGACTAGGAAATTGTAGTTCAACTGCCAAGTCCTGAAGTATTTATTTGAGATTTTCACCATGTAGAAATAATAATGACTTACCTCTTGTGACAAGGGAGTTAAAATTTGGAGAAATGAGGCACCAATCAGCTCCTGAATGTTATCCAGTCAGATTATCATAGTTTTTGCCAAGAAAGAATTTCTTGGATTTGGCAGCTTTGACCAAATGCCACGTTTTGACTCACTTCTCATACAGCAACACATTTAGAACCATCTTATCACTTTCCCATGAAGAACTCTCTTAGGAGAAAATGATTTCCATGTATATCTGAAAGGAATTGACCCCGTTACTAAAAAGCCAACAGTACAAAGGCCATGTCACAAAACTCACCCTTTAAAAAAGTCATCCCTTTCTGCAGGAATTAAAAATGAAAAATCTTTTAATTGGTAGACATAAGCTCAATGCTGTAATATTAATGTGATATATTTTGGGGGAAATTGTAATTACATAGATTTTACACAGACAAAATGTGGGAAATTAATATAGCAAGGCAGCATGGTTATGTTATTACCTCTATTTAATATTTTCTTGAAAAATATATTAACCTCAGTTAAGAAACATTTTTAAAGAAATTCCAATGACTTTCTGAATATTCTATTATTCCTTTCTTGTCTTTTGTGTTCCTTTTTGGTCACAAAATGCATTATGGAATGTTTTAGAGCTAAGAAAATTTAGCCCACTTGCCTTCTTAAGCAATATCAATATTTTGTCAAGTTGTAAACTCCAGCTTGAAAGTTAGTCATTTGTATATGTTACAGTTTCTTTTAACTGATAGGAAAAAATTATTAGGCATAGAGGGATTCAGCCTGTCCTCCAGCGTAAGCATTTACTGAAGAACAGATAAGTTCAAGTCTCTCTGGTCTGCATCTTGTTCTTTACTTTGCTCCACAGAACCAGTAAATATCATTCAGTCATCATTAACCTTTCTTACACCACCTTCCAAATAAGCCCTTAAAAGCAGTGTTTCTGAATCTGATTCAAGGAGCTGGAGAAAAAAAAGAAAGAAAGAAAGAAAAAAAAAAGAAAAGAATTTCTGAAGCACCTGGGAATTTGAAATATGTCACCTTCTCAGAGTCCTCTGAGAATATCCCAATTACACTATCAGGAGAATTAAAATAGCCACCTTATTTATTTTGTGAAATCAGTTAATAACATACTATTAGTCTTCTTCCACTCCTCATGTGCCCTAAACATACCATTAAAGGATAAT
Organism: Onychomys torridus; assembly: GCF_903995425.1. NCBI lineage: Eukaryota > Metazoa > Chordata > Mammalia > Rodentia > Cricetidae > Onychomys > Onychomys torridus. The sequence continues at coordinate 65,063,148 of NC_050446.1, forward strand.
GTACATTGATTCATCATGCTTTATGTTTAAGCCACTTTCATATTAACTAGACAGTAATCCCACTGTGTAAATACATTCTTTACAGTTTTATTAAGGTTTATTTCACTTACTCAAGATGGTGTAAAATAAGTTATAGCATTGTAATTGCATTTATTCACTTTCATTGGGAATATGAGATCTAATTTAAGACCTCTCCAAAACACATCATCTCTCAAAGTTGATGGGCCTCCTCTGATTTTTCATGTGTTTGTTTGCTTTCTTTTGATTATCTGTTTGTTATGACATTCTGGCTTCATTCAAGTCACTGGGATACATGCTCAAGACACCACATGAAGAATAAATCTAATCAATCTTACCAATAAAAACCAGGAATCAGATATCTGAGTTGAAATGTGAAGGATCAGAAAAGCAGGGGATCAGCCACTGTTGCTTTAACCTTTCTGGTTTCTCCAACCAAAAGGTCTGAGACCCTGGATCAGCCTCTCCTTACCATTTTTTGTCCCTCTCTATCATCATCCAAATCCCTATGGTTAACTAGTGGCAAGCTGTGACCTCTGACTCCATGTAAGCTTTATTTGTCAAATACACACACACACACACACACACACACACACACACACACACACAATATCATGCAACAATTCTCCTTTTTTTGTCTAAATAAAAAGGGAAGGTTTTTATAAATAAAAACAAAAAGGGTTGTAGTTTGGCCATCCCTTCCCTTACATCTAGCAATATTTGACAGACTTTTCTGTAATGCAGAATTTTTGAAGGACCGTTCCATCTTGTCTTGGCAAGGTTCAGCAGTCACTTTCTTTTGTGTCCTGCTTGTCCAATTTTGGATGGCATACTGTCAGCAGTTGAGGCAACGGCAGTTTCTTACCCAGTGCCTGACTTTTGCCACAAAAAAGTAAACTCCATATGAAGTTTCTTCAATGCCCATCATATTCTCTGAAGTAGATTGGTCCAGCCAGAAGCAGATAGTCTAATTGTCATAACAATAGAACCTTATATTATTAAAACATTATATATTAATTGTCATATTCTGAAGTTCTCTTAAATTCTTGAAGTCCACCTGTCTGTCTAAAATATATCTGTTTGACCTGGAAAACATACCTAACAAGACTACAAGTTTTATTTTAATAGCTGACTAACTAATAACCTGCATTTCTTTATTATCCTAAATAGTTTTTTAATAACAACTTTCAAGGACTAGAAATTTACATTACATTGTCAAATGAGGTGTATATGTACAATGCCCTGAACAAGATCAGAAAACTATACACAGGATGTTCTAATAAAAATAACATTAAATTTTTATCAATATGCAAAATATCTTAAATCAGAGTAGAAACATATTTATAATAATATTTATAATATTACAAAAATAACCTCAAATTTGTATCAATATTCAAAAATCCATATTAAGGTAATATATTTAAGACTAGTAGTTGCTTTTTTGGTTTAAAAGTTGATTCAGTAGTACCCTTGTATCCTATCATTTCTATATCCCCCTTTTTCTTTTCAGAACAATATCCTTGAATCTAATAATTTTGTTCAGGCTTTTCTCTGATCATTACCAATAGCAACATATAACCAACTCCTCAAATATGACAAATATTCATGACTCACTGAATAACTGAAAACCACCCAACCCACCTCTTGGGATTGTGAGTGTTGTGATCTTAAAATTACTTCCTGCTCTCGAGGGGTGACAGCATCTTTAGGGGACCTTGAAACAATGTTAAGTCCTGGGAGAGCTGGCTATACCACTTGTCATTCAGTTTCTGTAATGGGAAAGGGCAGGGCTTATCTCAAGTCCTGGATGGAGTACTCTGTGAGGCTGTACTATCTCAGCTAACCACCAGGAAAATGTCCTTTGTAGTTTGTTGTCCAAATCCAAACTTTGGGTGGCATTTGTCAGCTTAGTGGTGTCACCACAGTCCCAGTGGAATCATCGTTGTGGGGCCCCATCCTCATTTTGAAGACTTCAAAGCTTGCTATTAGGCATGGTAATGATTCACTGCAGAAAACTTAAAGATTTTAAATGCCATATGCAGCAGATCTGGAAAAGGTTAGAAGGTCATAGTTTGTTAAGTGCATCCAGAGTACAAAAGCTTAATTCATAGTTACCTGATAGAGACACACAGCTGAAATCATACAGAGTAAGCTAGATGAAATCTTTTCTAGAATTAGTTAGTACTCCATATGACAATTAATATCATGACAAAAAGTTTAATATATATATATATATATAAATCTTATTAATTTTAAGATAATATTTATATCTTAAGAAAAGTTTTAAAGAGTCAAAATGAAACCAAAGAATTATGATATTACTGGCAAGAGAATAGTCTCTTAATTTTGATTTTCCTTCTGTCTCATATAAAATAACTCTTCTGACCTAAGATAGATTTTGAATTTTCCTTTTAACAAGCATGCTTGAATTTAGATAAGGAGAAAGCCATGCTCAAACTCCAATGCCAGTTTTAATTTTTAATTGAGCTGTGACTACCAAAAGACCATTTGGAATATGTGTCTGTAGAACACAGCAGAAACAAACATTTAGAAAGATTTATGAAATTTTATATTGCTGGAAATGTAGTATACCAAAAGCCAGTTTATACTTTTCTTGGAATATTGTCTCTGGATGATTCATCCTTTTTCTTCAGATATCTCATTTGTCCAATGGTCTTCAGATTCCTTAGCTGAATGCTTTCATTCTCCTGGAAAGACAAAAACAAAACCCTGCCCAAACCCTAACTTTGAGGAGTTTCCCTCTTGGCAAGTTACTTCTGATCAAATGAAAAGCATTTGTCAGTCTTATCAATTAGTTTAGTTTGAATGGTCATGCTGTTGGATGAACTATTGCTTCTTCTAATCAAGAAGTATCTCTTGGTTAAATCAGATCTTTATTGATTTTGATGGTATCCATAGCTTTCCTTCTCCTATGGAAACAAAAGCAAAATCTCTTCCACAATGTAACACATATCCTGGTTTCTATTCTGAGGTCAACACATCTTTAAAGTATACAAGCTGATTTAATTTAATAGGTTTTTTCCCCCTAATTCTCAATGTCACTTTGCAACTGTTGGTCCTTACTCATTAGCATTTAGGAAATTTAAAGTTAATAAAACACTATGCAATCTATCTCTGGGGATATTTATTACTCCTCTCTGTTTATTAAGCATATCTTTTAGAGTTCAATTAGATCTTTCTATAACTACTTGTCCTGTCCATCAGAGACAATTCTCTCTCAGTTTCCGTTGATAATTTTCTTGGACTCTTTAAGTCCCTGCCATCTTTTTTATGTTTGAAACAAATTACTCAGTTATTGTCTCCCAGCAATCTCTGAAAGTCATTAAGAGTCTGCATTTATCTCTCCTGCTTTATACCTTTTAGGAATTGAATTTTTGTAAACCTGTTGTATATCCTAGGTAATCAAAATAATCTCCCTGTATTTTTTCAGGAGCAATTTGTAACCCTTAACAATGCTAAATTTTCTGTACATCTTCAAACATTTTATATGAAATATCTACATTTGAATCAGCTAGAAGGATAGCATCCATATAATTTTAAATTATAAATTGAGGAAACTGTAAGTGAATCATTTCCATATTCTTCAATATTTTGAGTATTTAGCTGCTTCTGTAACAGCTATTCTAAAGCCTTTAATTGTTCTGATGTCAAAGTCCATTGTTACACCCACATAGGTTTGTCAGTCAATAATTTTAAAGGTAGGGCTGTTGGTACCTTTGAAAAGTCAACTGTGCTGTGTCCTGCTTTTTTACAACCTGAATGGTCGGTGACTGTTCTATATACCTTTTAATATATATTCCAGAAATATACATTAGTTTATTTCTGAGATTGGAAGAATGTTAATCTGGGTATTCCATTGTTGTAATAAGTATCATCCCCATAAATTCATTGCTGTATTAGCCACATATGACTTTAAATTTCCTCTCTGTCCTTCTGGTCCTATATATTTGACCCATATCATGCTTTGTTTTACCCGACATAAAGTTCCAATCCTTAAAAACTGAACATTTGCTCCTGAAGTAGCCAATTTGGATACCACAATTCTGGTGCAATTATGGTTACATCTGCCCCCGTGTACATGAGACCTGCAATTGCAATGTCATTTATTCGTTCATATTTTTAACTTTGGTCTTTCCTCATTTATAGAAGTTTACAAAAATATTTGCTCTGTGGTTTCTCCTGAAATGTTTGTTTTATCGTCTAAAGCTGTTCTATCATCCAGAGAAATATGACTTTTTACAATAGGCATTAGGTACTATACTTGCTCTGGGAAGGTGTTTCCCCTATGGTGACAGGGAAAGACTGAACCAAAATTGACATGGGGGCCTGTGAGAGGCCTCACAAGTCATTTCCCAATGGCAAACAGTTAACTTGTCTATCCCTAGTTGATCTGCATTCATTGGTCCAATGTCAGTCTTTGGGCCTTCTGTTGGGATTAGAAGAAACATTGTTTCTAGGAATGTCCTATCTACAATCCCTTTTTAGATGACCTTGTGTTCCGCAATTAAAATACCTGACATTTTGATTTTTCTTTAAGCCTCTGTAAATCACGTCTCCTATCCAAGCATCATCATGGTTATGAGATTCAGTGTTGACTGTAGCTTGGATCCATTACTGAATGGGTGCTTATCTTGCCTTTAAGGGTCTAATTACCCTTTTGCATTATGATTTTGCATTTTCAAAAGCCAGAGATTCAATTATTGTTTATCTAGCTTCTGAATTTGGTATCATTCTACTTACATTTGAAGTCAATCTTTGTATAAAAAAAAAAAAAAGTGTTTCCTTTGGGACCTGTATAACTTTATTATATGACTTAGTTCTCTTTCTGACTTTTTCAGTTCTGTTCCAATCATTCAAAATTGCTGCATGGCATAGAGCCAGGGTATGGGCATCATATACAGCCTGTCTTTGTACATCAGCATAATTGCCCTTTCAATGAAGCTGATCTTGGGAGATTTTGATACCTCTAGTCCTACTCTGTTGTTCAATGGTCATAGCTTCATCTTTCCACCAGGCTCTCCACTGCAATTGATGATTCCAATACTGCTGTAGCCAAGTCTTTCCAGTTTTGTGGGACAATTCTGTTACTAGTTGATCATGAATTTAACATCTGCTTCACAAAAGGTGAGACTATCACTTCTCAAATTTGAAAAATCGACTCAAATCTAACATTAAATGGCCTCAAATCTAACATTTCCACAGGAATCCACTCAGCTCTTACAAGCCTTGAGGATTTCTGTTGGCAGTTGTTCCTGTAAGGTGACTGGATAAATAAAGGGTGGTTGTTTGATAACCTGGGACTGTTCCTCTCTAAGTTTTAATGTAATGGTGATGTCAGTTCTCCTTTAAATTCCTCTGTCCTTATATCTCTATTATCTGTTTTAGTATGTTTTTCTAAGACTTATCAGTCAAAATTGCAATATTTTCTCCATTAATTTTTTCTAAGGCCTGTATCTTAGCACTCTTATCAATGACCTTTTTAGGGATGAAACAAGAATTATCAAAATGGTAATTAAAAGTATGTCAGTCCCATCTGAGTTGATTGTCCCTTCATTTAATTGTTCCACTTTTATTTATTTTTAAATTAATTTAATTTTATATGTCAGCCACAGATTCCCCTGTACTCCCTCCTCCTGCCCCAGCTCCCCACCCTCAACCCAATAAACCCCCCATTCCCACCTCCTCCAAGGCAAGGACTCCTCTGGGGATTTGGCTTAGCCTTGTAGATTCAGTTGAGGCAGGTCCTGTCCCCACCTACCTTTACCTAGACTGAGCAAGGTGTCCCAGCATAGGCCCTAGGTTCCAAGGACAAGTCCTGGTCTTACTGCCTAGAGGCCTCCTAAATATTTCAAGCTAATCAACTGTATCACCTATCCAGAAGGCCTGATCCAGTTTCATGGGGGCTCCTCAGCTATTGGTTCATAGTTCATGCATTTCCACTAGTTTGGCTATTTGTCCCTGTGCTTATTCCAATCATGGTCTTAATATCTCTTGCTCATAAAATCCCTCCTCTCCCTCTCACCAATTGGATTCCCAGAGCCCCCCCCCCGGGGGGGGGGAACTGACTGTATATCTCTGCATCTGCTTCCACCAGTCACTGGATGAGAGTTCTATCATGACAGTTAGGGTATTCAGCCATCCAATCACCAGAGTAGGTCAGCTCAGGCTTTCTCTCAACCATTGCCAGTAGTCTAGTGTGGAGATATCTTTGTGAATTTCTGGGGAACACTCTAGCACTTTGCTTCTTCCTATTTGCATGGGGTCTTCATTTATCATGCTATTTTCCTTGTTCTCCTTCTCTGTTCTTGATCCAGCTGTGATCTCCCTCTCCCCTAAGCTCCCTTTCCCCCACCCTTGCCCTTCATTATTCCCCTCACATCCAGTTTGCTCATATAGATCTCATCCATTTCTCTGTTTATGGGTGATCCCTGTGTCTTTCTTATGGTTCTCTTTACTAGATAGCCTCCCTGGAGTTGTGAGTAGCAGTCTAGTCACCCTTTGCTTTACATTTAGTATCCACCTATGAGTGAGTACATACCATGCTTGTCTTTCTGAGTCTGGGTTACCTCACTCAGGATGATTTTTTTCTAGATGCATCCATTTGCCTGCAAACCTCATGATGCCATTGTTTTTCTCTGCTGAGTAGTATTCCATTGTGTATATGTACCACATTTCTTTATCCATTCTTCAGTTGAAGAGCATCTAGGTTGTTTCCAGGTTCTGGGTATTACAAAAAATGCTACTATGAACATAGCTGAGCATGTGCCCTTGTGGTATGATTGAGCATTCCTTGGGTATACCCAGGAGTGGTATAGCTGGGTCTTGGGGGAGGTAGATTCTCAATTTTCTAAGAGTGCATAATATTGATTTCCAAAGTGGCTGTACAAGCTTGCATTCCCACCAGCAGTGGAGGAGAGTTCCTCTTGTTCCACATCCTCTCCAGCCTAAGCTGTCTTCAGTGATTTTGATCTTAGCCATTCTGATGGGTATATGGTGTTATCTCAGAGTCGTTTTGATTTGCATTTCCCTAATGATTAGGGATGTTGAGCAATTTCTTATATGTTTTTTGACCATTTGCGCTTCCTCTGTTGAGAATTCTCTGTTTAGCTCTATAACCCATTTCTTAATTGGACTGTTGGGCATTTTGATGTCTAATTTCTTGAGTTCTTTATATATTCTGGATATCAGCCTTCTGTCAGATGTGGGGTTGGTGAAGACTTTTTCCCATTCTGTAGGCTGTTGCTTTGTCTTGTTTACTCTCTCCTTTGCTCTACAAAAGCTTCTCAATTTCAAGAGGTCCCATTGATTAATTGTTTCTCTCAGTGTCTGTGCTACTACTGTTATATTTAGGAAGTGATCTCTGGTGCCAATGCATTCAAGAATATTTCCCACTTTCTCTTCTATCAGGTTCAGAGTAATTTTCTGGATTTATGTTGGGGTCTTTGATCCACTTGGACTTAAGTTTTGTGCAAGGTGGCAGATATGGATCTATTTACAGCCTTCTACACATTGACATCCAGTTATGCCAGCATCACTTTTTGAAGATGCTTTCTTTTTTCCATTGTACAGTTTTGGCATCTTTGTCAAAAATTATATGTTCATAGGTATGTGGATTAATGTCATGGTCTTCAATTCTATTCCATTAGTCCACATGTCTGTTTTTATGCCAGTACCAAACTGTTTTTATTACTGTAGCTCTATAGTAGAGCTTGAAGTCAGGGATTGTGATGCCTCCAGAGGTTGTTTTATTGTACAGGATTCTTTTGGCTATCCTGGGTTTTTTGTTTTTCCATATGAAGTTGAGTATTGTTCTTTCCAGGTCTGTGAATAATTGTGTTTGGATTTTGATGAGGATTGCATTGAATCTATAGATTGCTTTTGGTAAGATTGCCATTTTTACTAAGTTAACCCTGCGTATCCTTGAGCATAGGAGATCTTCCCATTTCCTAACTTCTTCTTCAGTTTCTTTTTTCAGGGACTTAAAGTTCAGTTTCCATGATATTATAGGATTTCTGTAGATTTTGTTGTAGTTGAAATCTAACTTTAAACCATGGTGGTCTGATAGAATGCAGGAGGTAATTCCAATTGTTTTGTATCTGTTGAGATTTGCTTTGTGGCCAAGTATGTGGTCAGTTTTAGATAAGGTTCAATGGGGTGCTGAGAAGAAGGTATTTTCTTTTTTGTTAGGATGGAATGTTATGTAGCTATCCATTAAGTCCATTTGTGTCATAACACCATGACATCCACACACCTATGAACATATAATTTTTGACAAAGATGCCAAAATTGTACAATGGAAAAAAGAAAACATCTTCAACCAATAGTGCTGGCATAACTGGATGTCAACATGTATAAGGCTGCAAATAGATCCATATCTGTCACCTTGCACAAAACTTAAGTCAAGTGGATCAAAGACCCCAACATAAATCCATTTACTCTGAACCTGATAGAAGAGAAATTGGGAAGTAGTCTTGAATGCATTGGCACCAGAGATTACTTCCTAAATATAAACCCAATAGCACAGACACTGAGAGAAACAATTAATCAATGGGTCCTCTTGAAACTGAGAAGCTTTTGTAGAACAGAGTTAAGTCCTTTATTTCTCTGTTAAGTTTTGATTTGCCAGATCTGTCCAGTGGTGAGAATGGGGTGTGGAAGTCTCCCACTATTAATGTGTGAGGTGTTTCCTTCTTTAAGTTGGGAATGTTTTCTTCTATGAACTTGTCGAATATATTTTCTGTGCCTTTAAATTGGTATTCTTCTCCTTCCTCTACCCCTATTATTGTTAGGACTTTTCATAGTGTTCCAGATATGTTGGACATTTTGTGTTATGATTTTTTTGGCACTGGTATTTTCTTTGACTGATGAATTAATTTCCTTTATTGTATCCTCTACACCAGTGATCCTCTCTTCCATCTCTTGTATTCTGTTGGTAATACTACATCTGTGTTTCCTGTTTGTTTACTCAGATTTTCTATTTCCAATATTCCCTCTGTTTGTGTCTTCTTCATTGTTTCTATTTCCCTTTTCAGGCCTTGAACTGTTTCCCTCACTTGTTTCATTACTTTTTCATGGTTTTCTTTAAGGGATTTATTGTTTCCTTCCACTTTGTAATTTGTCTTTTCCTGTAGTTCTTGATAGATTTCTTTCCATTTTTTGTTTGACTTTTTCTCATTTTCTTTATTGATTTCCCCCACTTTTTTTTTTAATCTTTTCCTCAATTTCATTTTTCATTTTTTCTTGAAAGGCCTCTAGCATCTTTATGATGCTATTCTTAAGGTTGCTTTCTTCTGCTTCTTCCACCTTGTGATGTTCAGGTCTTGCTGTTGGAGAAGGACTAGGTTCTGGTGATGGTGTATTACTCTTTTTGTTGTTATATGTACTTCTGCCTTGATGTCTGCCCATCTCCTCATCTAATAGGTATAAGGGGTACCTGTGTCTGAGGGAAGCTGTTGGTCCACTCTGTGTTTGTTGTGTCTGTGCCTCATGTGGCCTTTCTGGGTCTAATCTTAGCTCTTGGATTGAATGGAGAAGGCAGCTTCTGTGTCTCAGGGAGCTGCTCTTGGGTCAATCCAAGCTAGTTGATTCTGTGACTCACAAATTTGTTCTTGGTCTTATCAGGGCTCTTGGTCTAGTCAGAGCTGACAGTTTCTGCATTTCAGGAAGCTTCTCTTGGTCCAATGAGAGGTGGGAGATTCTAGTTCTCAGAAAGCCACTCTTGGTCTCATCAGGGCTGGCAGATTCCCTGTCTCCTGAGTTTACTCTTGGTCCAATGACGGCTCTTTGTCCAATGATCATTCTCTTTCTCTGGGCTGGGTAGGAGCTCCTTTGTCTTGATGAGAGCTCTCTGGGCTGGATGGGAGCTCTCTGAGCCAGATGGGAGCTGGAGATTGGTCTACCATGTCTTAAGAAGTGGGGGTGGGGGCTTGGGCAGATGGGTGTGGGGGCAGGGCATGTAGATTGCAGGGTCCACTGGGGAGTCTTGGAGAAGGGAACCTTCCCAGAGGAGCCCTGCCTGCTTGCTGTCAACTGGGGCCATCCCCAGAATGGCTAGGGCCCAGGGCTGGAACATAGGGGCAGGCCTCTCTGGGTATAATTGTTCTATTTTTAAACCATCTATTGATTAATCATACAGAGACCTAACTCCTTCCACCATAATAATTCTTAACATGGGAAAAAGCTCTCATTCTTTTTTAAAAACTAATTCTCTCCTTTAAGAATTCCCAATTGTCTCACCAAAACTGCTGACAATGATGGTGGAGCATAAGTTTGTCTGATAGTGCAGCAACAAGAAGATCTCAGACATGCTCATAGGGCTTGCAGTTCTCATGTACAGGTTGGCTTGTGCCTGTGACTACAAGCTAGTGGCAAGCAGCTATTTCATGAATCTGTGCCCCCAAACTTGGAAGTCAGATAAAGCATGTCTATTTAATCTTACCAATAAAAACGTGGAGTCTGTTATCACAGTAAAAACCTAAAAGATAAGAGAAGCAGGGAAATAGCCACAGTTGCTTTCTACCTCTTCAGCTCCACTGACCAAAAGGGCCAAAGTCCTGTCTCAGCCTTGCCTTGTCCCTCCCTCTACAGGCCTCTAACCTCTATGGTTAACAAGTGGCTAGCTCCACCCTCTGAATCCAAGCAAGCACTATTTGCCAAAATATAAACAAAATATCAAAAACAACCATGCTCAGCTCATGTTTGAGATTTTATTCTCTATTACAATGAGTTATATAAGAACTCAAGCACATGATAGTCAGTTTTATCCATAAACAAACTAAGAAATAATAAAATATAAAGTTGTAGCTATTGATAAGTAAAGTTTGTGAAAATATCTAATGTGTTGCTTTTTTCACATAAAAAGAATTCAAGACCAAAGAATAGAATATTCCCAAAATGAAACATTAATATAATAGTAGAATCAAAGCCTAAATTTTCCTTGATCACCAAGATTGGTGGTTCCTAGCATACAGGTTCCACATTACATGTCATCAGCTGTCTTAAAATTCAAGCATATGGAGGCCAAAGTTTAATCCATGAATTTTTAAAAAAAAATGCTAAAACATAAAATTACCGATTGTCAATTAAGTGAATATTTTGGGATAAAAGAATCAAAGACCTAAAAAGGAAAGAAAGTCCATAAATAAGCTTGTTGGCATATTTGTTGGGCATTTTCTTGATTGGTGATACTGTAGTATCCAGCCTACTATGAGCAGTGCCAACCCTGGGGTTGTGGTCCTGGGTTGTATAAAAACAGCATGTTGAGAAAGCAATGAAAAACAAGCCAATGGGTAAAGCTCCATTCCCCCATAGTATTTGATTTAGTTACTGCTTCAAGTTCTTTCTTAAGTTCCTTCCCTAACCTTCATGATAGAGTGTGACCTGAGATTTGTGAGTTGAAATAAGCTCTATCTCCCCCGGGGTATGTTTCATCATCATGATCTGTCCAACAGCAATAGACACAACTAGAAAACATACACATACACAAGCCAAACCACACCCAGATCTCTCATCATATATAAAAGTCATACAGTAAATCAAACTTTAAAGAGAAGACCTGAAAACTTCAAAATTGTTAAAATTCAAATCAAAATATATCTCCTTTTAAAACTGACAAATGATCTGAATAGACATTCTCCAGGGGAAGACATACAATGATCTAAAAAGAGACATGAAAAACTTTTCGATGTCACAGAAATGCAAACTTCCGTGAGATCTAAACTCACTCTGGTTAAAGTGACTATTACCAGAAAGATACAAAATGACAAATGATGGCAATGATGTTGAAAAAAAGGACATCTCATGTTACTAATGAGAATGTTAGTTGCTATGGCCAATATCAAAACAAATACAAGACATATTCTGCAAAGAAAACTAGAGATAAATCTCCCCTGTGGCCAGGCAAGTCCCTTATTTTTTAAATATCTGGAAGAAAGGTGATCAAGAGATTGAAGATGCACCTAAACTCTCCATCTAATGTGCCTTTATTCACAATAACCAGAAAATGGAATCAACCTATGTTATCATGTGGATGAATGTGCATAAACACCTGCACTTACCTACTGGTCCAAGGTTACCAGACACAGCTGTGAGGATGAAATCAGGTCAGGTTGGAAGGGCCATAGCACAACTGAAGTTGTGACAATTTTATTGAGAGCAGTAAGACTTTTTATACCTTTATCAGAAACAGAATATAACTGGAATTGCCAGGATTAATACAGTTGTAGTTAGCAGAATACAAGTGATGTTTGCAAGTCATACAGGGTACAGAACATTAATGTCTAAGACCAATGGTTATATCAAGCCATCATACTTCCTTGACTTCTAAGGGAACATACAGAGAGACACAAAGCAGCCTAAATACTTCACTGCCTGAGGGAGTGCATCAGTCTCCTGGTAAATGGAAGGCACATCATGCCCCAAGAGCCCTGACATCTAACCTGAAAAAAATATGGCACATGCTTCTCAAGGCAGCTAGGCCAAGCCAACTCGATGGTTCTCTGCAAAAGGGTAAATACAAAGGTGACCTAAGCATTCAGTGGACACTATTCAGCCCTCAGAAGCAATGAAATCTTGTCATTAGAAGCTCAATTGATGAACCTGGAAAAAATAAGGAATTAAGAAAAGCTGTGTTCAGAAAAGTCTATAACAAAGACTTAAAGAACATATAATAGCATCTATATAAATGGCTCTGCACTTTAGAGCACTGGCTGCTTTTTCAGGGGACACAGGTTTTATTTCCAGCTCCTACATGGTGACTCACAATCATTTGTAGCTCCATTTCCAAAGAATATAACACCATGTTAAACCCTCCCCAGGTACCATGCGCACATGTGCTACACAGTCGTTCAATCAAGTAAAATGTTTGTATGCATAAAATAACAACAATAGTAACACAATTAAAGGTGATGTTTCATTATGATCTCTAATGTCTTCATTTCCCGAGAGACAGGTGTCACACAGAAACAATGGAGCTAATTAAAAAATAATATAGAGCAATGAGGCAGACAAAACAGAATCTATTGTCTTTAATCTTCTATAGAGGAGAGGCAGAACAGAGGAAACTTGGTGACTAGGAATAAAAACATTGGGTAAGAGAAGAAGGAATAATTTCTAGTGTTCTCTACAATAGGATGGCTATAATTCACAGAAATGTCTGTATATTTTAAAATATTCAAAAAAATTTAATGGCCTCAACCAAAGGAAATCATAAATATTGGTGATGATGGATATACCAGTTATGTGATTCAATCATATACATTTCAAAATGTCATACTTTATCAGACAATGGTATATGATTATTTTATGCCAATAAAAATTAATTTTAAAGTAACCTATAGCATTGTGGCAGCTTGAGAACAAGAATTGGGATTTTTGAGCCAGATTTTTTTCTATATGGAATAGCATATAAGCTCACTAAAGTAATTCAGAAAAACTACACAAGTTTGTTTCCTAACTGAACTTCCATTGTTTTCCAGTTGAGATCTGCCCTTTGGGAAATAAAAATGTTAAGTGAACATAATGAAATACATACTTTAACTCTATAGGACTTTCTTCACAAAGACACAACCCAAAGAGTAAAGACACCAAAATGGTGTCTTTAAAGCTCCAGAATAAGTTTGTCTCTTCATGTCTACTCATACTCCAAAGCTGAAAAAGAAAATTAGGTGAAAAATATACTGGGAATCATTGCTTCAATTTTTTCTTTTTTTTTTTTTTGTTAAAATTAATTTGCTTGACAATGGCATACACATACATAGTGCATTCTGCACAAATTCACCAAGTCCACCAACCTCCAAACCAACAAGTCTCCCTCTACCTTCTACTGTTTTTTCTTTTGTATTAGTTTTGATATTTCCTTTGTGAGTTATTGATTTCAAACAAGTCACCTACAGGGGCATGAGTATGGAACTATCCCCTGGAGAATTAATATATTTCACTAGTTGCTGCAGTAGTGAAGACAATGACTTCCCTCTTCCAGCAGCCAGCAACTGGCAAGAACTTTCCAGGAAGGAATAAATTCCAAAACCAGTACCTCTTCCATCCATCTTGTTCCTGTTTTGAAGGAGTCTGGTGGAAGATTCACCTGAACTCCCCTCCCCTATCTCTTTACCTAAACCAACCCCTTCAAAGCCAGACAAACACAGCTCGTCCCCCAGAGAGGCTCAAGACCACACCCATGAGGTATATAAGCTGCATACCAGAAAACAGACATGTGGTTCTTCTGATGTTTCCTCCAGGTCTCCTCTCTAAGGGGCCAGGGAATCACCCTGGAACACTTCACCCATTAAACCTGTGTTTTTCCTGATTCAGTCTGATCTGCACTTGCTGCGGAGAGGCCTATCAGGGTGAAAAAGACTTTTCAGTTCCCTTCTTTTTCAATATTCTCTGAGTCTTGGAGCAGGCAATATGGAACTTGCTTTGAGGTCAAGCACTCAACAGTAACTTTAGTTCTCTGACCAACCATAGTTATTTCTTCACAATGATTTCTGTTTACTAACACAAAGAAGCTGAGCAAGGCTGAAGGCAACACTACTTGATGGTTATAAACATAAATATTTAGGAAACAGTTTAATAACATGTTCATTTACCAAAACAGAAGCAACGGGCCACCCCTAAGGTCTACTACCTTCCAAGCCATGAGCCTTTGACCAGGTACACAGCAACAGCCATAAAATCTCCTCTTGTGGAACTTGGCGTCAGACCTGATGACAACAAACTGATTACCCCATAAATGTCATGCCACTGTTGCACCAGTGAGCACATCTGGACTAAGGGGTTTGGATTGTAACACATAGTGTCCACAGTTGCATATTATGAAACCAACCACTTTTATATTGAATTTAAGGACTGTTCTATAGGAGGGATTTTGTGTCTGGTACTATAAAATGGTCATATGTCCATGACTAAAGAGACTATAGGCCCTGGGTTGTGTGGGTAGGTACATCTACTGACATTGTTTAAAGAAATACTCTCATTGTAAAACTTCCTTTTAAATATTTGTGTTTGTGGTTTGTGCTCCCTCAACCTTGGTTAGAGAAGCTTCTTATTGCTGTGGTCAGTGGTGAATGCAGAGACTTGTAACTGGTCATACTGAAAGACTCTGAGTGAGACAGACATCCCTATAAGCAGAGAGATAAGAAGAGGGACCAGGATTGAGTAATAAAGATGGTGAACTTCCAAGGTGACTGGCTAATTTCTCACCCTCCTTACCTGAGACAAAATCCTGGTAGCCAAAACAAAGGTCTCCTGTATCTTTTTCTCCTTTCAGAGTGCCCCTCTGCTGACAGACAGGCTCAGCAACTTCAAGGCCAGATCAGGACATGTTTACAAGTTGTGGGCCAAGCAGTCATTGTCTTTCTTCAAACTGACCCACACTGAATTAGGGAGAGAAGTCCCCTTCAGAAACCTAAAACCTCCCATCACTTAAGGAAATGCTGGGCTTCAGCTTTCTGAGTTTCTCCTCTGCTTTGTGTGATAGGGGTCTTTTTCTGCGGTATGTGTTTCCTTACTCTCAATAAAAGCCTTTCTTCAACTGCTGGTTATATCTGATCCTGCTTACTGTATCTGAGATTTCTCTGCTACAGCCTGTAGAGATGGAGATTTTTTTCCTTGCAAATAAATTCTTTAACTGGAGGAAAAGGGAGCCCAACAAGAATACTAGCTGGCAAAAAATATTGCTGAGAGTAAGTGACGGTGAGTGCTCAATAATGATAAGTCATCTATACAAGCCTTCTCCTAGTCAAGGCTAAGTGTACACAAGAACAAATGGAGCAGGAAGGATGTGGGAGCCAGAGGATAGGGAGAAGAGCTGTGAAATGCTGTCTTCTGGACATAATACTGCTGATAAATACCATAAACTCACAGCATCTGTGGATACCTGTACAAGGTCAAGCCAGTTAAAAATTTGATTAAGATTTAGGGAGGGGCTCCCAAGGATCCCCTCTAGCAGAAGAGCTACTGGCAATTGATGGATGATAAGGGAGACATTCTTCCTTGGAGATGTAGCTGCTGGTAGGTTGCCTACCACCCAAGTATGGCCCAACCCTAATTTGTACATTGTTAGCACTAATTGGACTAAATGGGAATAATAATAATAATAGTAATAATAATAATAATAATAATAATAATAATAATAATAAAAGTGTGTAAAATCACAAGTGAGAAAAGATGGTAGGTCCCAAGGGTAGTTGGAGGGAGATACAGGGAATAAATGAGATCCATGTGTGAGATTTTCAGTGAATAAATAAAAATATAATTTAAAAACTTTAGGTAAAAATTATATAAATATTCAACACAGCTCTTTGAATGTTTTTAAAAGACACAGGCTTACGAGTCTATTAAGGACATGCTGGAGAGATCCTTACTCTAAATAAGGCCTCTGTACAGGAGTCCTGGGAAAAAGAAAAACGTATTTCAGTGATGTCTGTGGAGGTCACTTTAATCTGGATAGGAGTAACCTCATATGATTTATAGAAGTCTAACAAAAAATATAGGGTTTATATTATATTATATTAAAAAACATAAAGTTAAAGATAAAATATAAGAAGTTTCTGCCTCAAAACATCTATGATAAAAGATGGACAAAAAAAAATAAATAAAACCTACTAATCTAAACCTACACACAAGCTATAGCTTATGGAAAATAGTTGAGCTCTCAAAACAGGGGGACAGCCCAAGTGTGGGAACAAAAGTCATGAGTGTATGACTTGCAGGCAACAGGGAATGAACTCCAAGTCACACTGAAAAATCCTTGAGCAAAAGAAACCTCAAAACCTGCCCCTGACAGTGACACACTCCTTCAAACAAAGCTACACCTATTTCAACAAGGCCACATTTTCTTAGAGTGCTTTGAAAGGAGACCCTTCGGGGGCATGTCCTTTCAAAGCGCCACATCCATTGTTCTTAAGCTCATATGCTTGATAGAACATTTGGAATAACCACATAGAAATTTGAGGGTTGGATCCAAGGACAAACATCTATTTAAGCCCTACGTTCAAGATACACTGTACATGCAAATGAAGAAACATAGAAAAATAGATGATCTGAAAGCCAGTTAAGAAGGGAGGAGTTCTTAAATACAGGCTTACAGCACAATGGGAGAAACCTGGAGGGCAGAAGTTCCCTACCCGATGTTTCACAATCTTGCATCTAAGCTGTTAACTCCCAATATGCAGGATACACAGACAAGGGACTTCCCTTAAACATTCAAGAGGGTAGAACCCAGCATGGAATTAGCATAGGGAGAATATCAAGGTCAAGGTTAGCAAGCAAGGCAACAGTTACCCAAAATGGGGGCCAGGACCCTACAAGTTCCCCCCTTTTACTAAAAAATGAGCTTCTGACTTAGGTTGCATAGGACATCAGCATGTCACCTTACCCATCATGGCTTCTATTATACCATGGCAAAAAAGAAATTGTAGAATTTGTACATAATGTATGTACATCCTCATGTATGCTTTCAATCATCTGTTAACTGTAATATCTAACTTATGTAAATAGTTGTTACACTCCTCCCTCCTTCAATAAATGTCATTTAGTATTAAAAAATAAGTATCTATACTGTATCAAGCTGATAATAGAAAAATTAATTAACTAAAAAAACTAGATTTGCCTGAAATGTTACTACTCACTGAATTTTTCCAAACTAAGTGTATCACTGACCTATACAATAACACCTCTACTGAAAATTTCTGGAATGTCATTATTTAATAAAGCACAGGACATTTTTGGAAAAAAAAACAAAAGACAAAAACAAAACAAAGAAAGAAAGCCAGTTAAATGACTCAACTCATGAGATAGCCTTTGACAGAAGTTTCCCAGGTGAACTGCTCAAAACTTCTGACCCACAGAAAACATCTGATAAAATGATAAGGCCACTCTAGTACTTTAGACCAGATTTAACAAACCTCAGGAGTATCTGACATTGGAAGTAATTCAGACACTAAACAGAATTACTCTTGTGAAGATGTGTTGTGGGGTAGTTATTCGATAGATGGACATGGGAAACCTACTATTATGGTAAGAAATCAAGAAGTACTTACATTTCATATAATGATTTAAAGGAAACACTTTGTATATGGATTAAAGAATTTAATTTGGAAAGCAAAATTTTAAAAGATTCATATTGTTTCTATATATAGCTGGGGTCAAAGTATGACCCTGATAAGTAAAAGCAGAGGATTTTGCTCAAGAATTCAGCTTCCCTATCTCTGTGACAGGTTTAATGGAAAACCACAATCTGGCATTTTCACAATATTATCCAGATGCCATCATCTCTAATTCTAATAATTGTGAATTTCTTAATTCTGTATCTTAGACTCATCTCTCAGAAAGCATTTATCTATAGTACTTTTATGTTCTCCAAAATGAATAAACACTCCATGCATAGTTTATAGTAAATATGTTGAATTTCTGAGCAAGTTGCTCATGATTGACACAATGTAGATGGACAACTGGAAGTATTAATATTGCTAACTACACTGAGAAAATCATTTAAATTCAGAAAGGGGTAAATGAAGAAATGATATTATATATATATATATAAATTTGAAACTCAAAATGAAATAAAATTGAAATGGGATTGAAATGAGTCATAAGATAGGGTGATGATACACATAAAGTATTAAGCTTATACAAACCTATTCTCTAAAGAGACAACATAATTTACTTAAATATTAATTTAATGGCTACCATTGAATAAAAACTAAATTACCAAAAGAGAACAATAATAAAATGATAAATGTTTGCAATAAAACAGTTAGTTGTCTTTGTGAAAACATCTCTCCTGGGTTTCATTTTCAAAAAAAGAAATAGCCCACTCACAACTGAGCTGAATATTTTGCTGCAAAGTTTCCTCATGGAATCTTTCATTTCGTCTTTCCCTTTATATTAAGGGATTCAACACAGAAGTTACAAAAGTTAAAGCCACAGTCACAGACTTATCGGTGGGAAATGTAGAAGCAGGCCTTTCATATAGAAAGATGCAGGGAACATAAATAAAACAACCACAGTACTGTGGGATGCACACGAATACAGAGCTTTACACTTCCCTTCCAGACTGTGTACCTTAAGGGAGCTCAAAATGACTCCATAGGAAACTAGAAGAATTAAGAAGGTGACAGCACAAATTGTCCCTCCATTAGTTTTCATACAGAGTCCAATGAGATAAGTATTGGTACAGGCTAGTTTTAGCAAGGGATAAATGTCACACTAAAAGTTGTCAATGATATTGGGACCCCAGAAAGGGAACTGACTGATAAATGAAAATAAACTGAATTAGCCAATGATCATCTGGGAAGCAAATAGCATAGACAGTATCTATAAATGACAAATAAGCCAGAAGAAAGTACATAGGAGAGTCGAGGGACTGACTGGCCGTGATGGCCACCATAATGAGCAGATTTGTCATTGCTAATGTAGCGAATAGAACCTTTTGGCCCTCAGGATTTTGGGTGAGGCCCAGGAGAATGAATTCAGTTACACCATTCCTCTTTTCCATAAATTCTTCTGAGTCTTTAGAACTCACATTGGTACCAGAGCCTGCAGAAAAGAGGAAGTGATGAATTTGAAAGGCTCCCATACTCCTTGTCAGTGTAGAGATTGTTTTCAATAATTCTCCCATGCTTGGTTACACAATAGCTCACTGGAAAAGGAGAGTTTGATTGTTCTCACCCATTGCCCCACTCGTTTTCAAAAACTCCTTTCTGCAACCATTAAAATGAATCATCAAGGTTCAGTCTGGCAGATACTTAGATGATGTATCTATGAAAATGCAGCACAGGAAGAAGCTGCATTTGCATATATATATAAAATAATATTTATAATATAAATAATAAAATTTTGTGTCAAAGTATACAGAAAGCCTTCCTGATTACATACTACAAGCTCCTAATGCTTGTAAATAGCAGCAATTCTATCAGACATAGTTTAATTGTTCTTTAAATGCTCAATCTTAAAATAAATGAATCTCAACCTTCCTTAGAGATTAAATGAGCAAAAATAAATGTTAACTTTACACTTCATGAAAATGATGCACATACTCAATTGTACACACACAAATAAGCATACATCAATTGGATTCATACTTTTTGTGACCAAGGTTACTTTTAGAAAAGAGACATACAAATCAACATAGATTGATACTGTGTATGTATATTCCTTCTTCTCATATAATTTAGGAATTGATTATGACTATATCTGAATCAAGAATGCACAAAGATAAATAAACTGCTACAGTACAAGGAATTCTATGACAGTTTGTAAGAAAGTTTATTTTGACTCTGTCATTCTGGAATAATCAAGTACAACATTTTATTCCTTACTTGGGATCATATGTTTTTTCCAAATATGTGTGGGTTTCTGAATACTTCATAGCCATGGCTATGAAGATATGAAAAGACTAAGGAAAGAACAAAATGATTTAGTTATTTTCAGAATACTCAGTCTGTTCTGTTTACTGTTTCACATAGGTTGGTGCTAGGGGAATTTGAAATATAGCAACAATACAATTGTTTCAAGCCTAAAGGGTGTCTAGAATTCTTTTGGGTTATTTTTCATATGAGTCATTCATTGAAAAAGACTTATGGGCACTTTCAATCTCCTTTCCCAGGCTAATTCCCATAAAATGCAATCTAACTCAAAAAAGAAAACATATGCTTGTTAAGAAGGGATTCAAATTTATAGCAAATGGCAAAAAGCTTCAGTGGAATAATGGAGTCACAAGAGACAGAGATCAACAATAGTTCTATAAAGACATTCCTTCTGACCTTCCTAAATTTGGGCAGTTACTGAGAACAGAATCATAAATTTCTTTCTTTCTCTTTATATAGATTGAACAAACTTTTATACAAATGTCTATGACATTTTGAACTTCTTTCAGAAATTTTAAGCTTGCAGTTAATAGCCAATATTGTAACATAATAATTTTTATTATTTTTTATTAATAGATCCTAAGTATAAAATTTAATTGTATTCAATTTACATATGGTTATTTGCAATTCTGGGAACATGTCCAATATAGAAGGAAAAATAACATTCTCTAACCCACAAAATTATGCCAATTCTGGAGAATTGTCTTAACTCATTAAAGCTAACAGGCATACTCTATTTTTTGTCTGCAATAATTTTGATATTTTTTACTCTTTATATCACTTTTGGTGAAATGTAACAGTTTTTACTTTCCATCTGAATTCGTTATCAATCTCTTCCACATTTTCCACATGGCATTCTTCATGTCCTTATTCCTAAATGTATAAATCATAGGATTGAGCAAGGGGGATAGCATAGTGTAAAATAATGCCACCATTTTGTCAAAGGAGGAGGCAGTGTGAGGCCTTGCATATATAAATATACACGGGACAAAGAATAAAACCACCACAGCAATATGGGACCCACAAGTAGACAGAGCTTTCCATCGCCCTTCAGGACTGTGGAATCTCAGAGAGAGCAAAATAAAAACATAAGAGACAAGCAACAAGAAAAAGACAAGGATGCAGATAAACCCACTGTTGGCAACCACCAATAGGCCAAAGATGTGAGTGTCAGTGCAGGCGAGCTCCAGTAATGGGAACAAGTCACACATGAAGTGATCAATGACATTGGGTCCACAGAAGGGAAGCTGCAGGGTGAAGATAATTTGTACAGTAGAATGTAAGAATCCCCCTGCCCAGGCCACCCCCACCAGAATGCCACAGACCCTCCTGGTCATAATAGAAGAGTAGTGTAAGGGCTTACAAATGGCCACATAGCGGTCATAGGCCATGGCTGTCAGAACCATCATCTCAGACCCACCAAAGAAGTGTTCAGCAAAAAGTTGCATCATGCATCCTTCAAAGGAGATGGTTTTTCTCTCATATAAAGAATCCACAATCATTTTGGGTGTCATGGCAGAGGAGAAGCTTGCATCCAGTAAAGACAGGAAGGCCAGGAAGAAATACATGGGAGATCCCAGCAGTGTAGGGCTGCAGATAATGGTCACCACAATCATCATGTTGCTCCCGATAGTGGCAATGTAAACACATAAACTTATGATAAATATCAGTTTTTGAATATTTGGATTCTGTGAAAGTCCCAAAAAGACAAATTCAGTTACAGAACTCTGGTTTTGAATGGTTTCCATGGAAAAGGAGAACGCTCAATAGAGAGCATGCAAATTGGGAATGATGATAAACATTTTCTTCAAGCCATGTTGCAGTTTTTTTTTGACACCAATGATTATGAAGGCCAATTCCAAAATTTCTTTCAGTGATTTTATTACATTAGGAACACACAAAAAAAATGCAGAAAATTTCCAGGGTGATAGTTGAAAATCAGTCAGTTGAGGCAGAGATAAATTATTCAATATTTAAATGTAGAGCTCTCCAAACACAGAAAAGGAGACAGCTACATGGGATAAAGAAGAAATTTCCAGGTATAAAATATGTGCTTAACTCCTAAGACTATAATTATACATTAGACTTGAAAGAGTAACAACGTTTCCTATGGTAACTGTGCCATTATCAAACTTAGTTATTAAGTGATATATTAAAATGTATTACCCATAGGAATATTTTTGATTCATTTTTACCAGTGGTAAAGAAGAAATAATGATTAAGTCCTCCTTACATACATTACTGACATGTATCTGTCAAGAAGCACACATTTGTGAAGATTTGTTCATGTTAACACCAATTTGTTAAAAATAGGTAAACAAAATATTACTTACTATATAAATCAGAAATAATAATGTTTGTGTATTCTACTTGCACTTAACAGAAATGATTTAGCTATGGATAAAACTAACAAATGTGCAAAATGTAAATTACTTTCAGTCCCTGGTTCTCTGATCTTACAGCCTTTTCATCCAGTCTTCAGCAATGTTCCCTAAGCCTTAGGTGTGTGAGTCTTTTGTAGATGTGTCTATCTGGACTGGGCTCCACAACTCTGCAGTTTCATTAGCTGTGGTTTTCTCTAGTGGTCTTGTCATTTGAAAAGAGAACTTTCCCTGAAATGAAAGGAGTGAAGACTACTTTACTAAACCAGCATAATCACTAACAAAATTGTCCTTCATTGTCCTTCGCCCACACATTGTCCTTCGCCCACACATTGTCCTTCGCCCACAGATAAATGTGTGACTGCCCGCAGACCTCCCTCTCTAGAGAGCTTCATTGTATCAAAAGATCAAGTTGACTGGGACAGTGAAAGAAAGACAACATTTGTACTAATCGAGTCATTCTTAGCACCTATGCCCTTGGAAAGTTTACCCAATTAAATTATTTAAAATAAAAGTTAACTTAAAATATGTTTCATTTCTACTATCAAATACTGAGCAATGCCAGTTTGCCCAGGTAGTACATTGTCTCTGAATAAACTAAGGTATTTCTGTATGACAAAAAATAGAGAAAGTAACACAGATCAAGCTTAGAGACCTGTACAAGTCCACCAGACAGTTACTGTATCCACATTTGGCAAAACATGTATCAATGATGATAGAAAATTTTGATGTCAGCATGATTTTTAAGCATCATCTACATATAAAGTAAAAATTTAATTAGAATGAAAATAGAGTATGTCCTTTAATAATTATGTTATCTTCAACTGTAACTTGTGAATTGCAACACAAGTGGTTCATTCATTAAATTATTTTTAAAGCTTATAAATAATAATTCTGAAAGTATAATCATGTCTGGAAACTTTATATTAATAACCTCAGCCCTAAAACCTTACTATAAAGTTGAAATGAGATAAGGAAACAATACAATGGAAGATGGTGCATTACAGATATTGATAAGAGAGAGCTGCCTAAAACATGCATAGATACCTGTTTATATGAATCAAACATTTATTCCTCACCCATGTAGGTAAGAATGTTCCTTCACAAGACAATCTGGGAACTACATCCCTTCAGATTTCAGTATCTTCTCTCTTGCACTGATGCTTTGATGACTGCCCCAAATGCTTCTGTTGTCATAATCTTGCTATTTCTGGAATGAGATGGGGTGTATTTCTGTGTTTCCACTGAGTTCATTCCAGAGGGTACCTGAAGCCTCTCCTGGTATCTTCTAATTCATCTGATTTATAGGAGACACTAAGCCATGGCCAGCACCAAAATAGTGCAGGCCTCCAGATGTTCAGTTTTCCTGAGCATTCGAAGGCAGGAACCTAGCATTGTTCACAACCATCAAACACATTTATGGAGAGTATATGGACACCTTTAACTGGGAAAACTCCACTGGCTTGTGTCATTCTGCTTATGGATGGAAATATGTTTAAAAATAATTCTGTTGCAGAAGTAAAATAAAATACATGGTTGTTGTGTTCTTAACTGGTTTGGACTTAATTATAAACAAAATTTAAATATAGTATTAATTTCATTAAACCTATAAGGATTGCTGCTTTGCAACCCATTTCAAAATTTTGCTTATTTCTAAATACCTGCTGTTATTAATGGACGTGCAGGTTTTATTTTTATATATATAAATATAAAATTTTACCTGCTGCACTTATCACAGATCATAGCAGCCACAGTCTAAACACTACAGCCTAATTATGAATCTCCTCTAAAATGAATTAAAAGAATTATAAATCTCATTTATTTCAACCAATGCCTTAACAATCCTAATGATGACCCTCTCCTGTTTTATAAGGAGTAGGTTTGTTCAGTGTCTGTTCAAACTCTGAGGCTCCTTCTAATTTTTTCTCTCATCTTAAAGTAGGGGCATCCTCAGCAAATCACTGCCCCTTATGTGTTATCTACAGCAGGTTATCAAGGAACTGGATATTTTGCAACTGGAATTTAAAGAATTTTCCATGGGATTTGAGGGCCTGAAGCTCCACCCACCCCAGAGCTTGGAAACTTTTAATCATCATGAATTTCTAAACCATAATTGTGTGTGTGAAAGTGGGCGGTGGGGGGTGGGGGGTGGGGGTATTACTTCCTTGCTTGTTTATAAATTTCTATGTCTTCAAAGAATTAGAGAATTTTTTTCTTTCATTTGTACTCCTGCATTTCAATGTAAGACAAGATTATATCCATCCAAAAGGAACAGAAATTTCTGGGACAGCTGAATGTTTATCAAAAAATAAAACGTATATTTACATGTGAAAATATTTGCTGACTGGTCAGAATGTTGTTTTAATCCCAAAACTGAGATTGGAGATTCATTGGGTTTGACACTAAAAGTAAAATTTTGGCAGTTAATTTTTCTCTTTTCACATAGAGTGAATATGGCTGGTCAATGTTATGTTAAAGAAACCTGAAGCATCAGAGAAAACTTCTGCTAGCTAACTGGAATCTTTCAGAAAAGACCCTGCAAAAAGCTACAATTCATTTGTTCATTATTAAATATTTTATTCTATTTAGTTTTCAGCCCTCATATAGAAAGGCGTCTGGGCAGCATAACTAAAATAACCTATAGTGTTAAACTGTTTGAGTCTATTGTCTTTAGTAAACTATGCAAAAAACAAATACTTCTCTGAATATTAGATAACATTGGAATTATTCACATTTAATTAATTTTTCCTTGAGTCAAGCTGAAGATGATTCAGTATGCAAAAAGTGTTCATAACAGTCAACTACTAATGAACCTCAACATTTAATGACAAATGAACTAAGAATATTTATTAGGAGTCTAGAAATTAAATATTTAAATTAAACATTTAGCTGTGTGATTTAGAATTTTTCATTATGATATTTTATCTAGAACTCATTCTTCATTGTTATATTGAAATATTTTCAGACATGGGCCAATGTCCTTATTCATGAGTTTGTTTCATTGGTAGTGAATATGCCATGGTACATTTACAATGTCATATTTTGGTATGGTATATTGGAATTTTTTCCTGAAAGAAACATATTTCAAAATTTTAAATTATTTTTAATTTAATTCAAATAAATGTAGGCATCTTCCTACATATTATCACATGTATTTGGTTACATTGAAATAGGTTTTCTAAATTAAAAAAACAACAACAAAGTTTTATTCTCTAGAGAAAATTCAGTCGATGAGTGATATGTGCCAAGGCAAGGAAAGAAAATGGTTAACAAAAGTGAGATCATATGACTAAACTCAGTTTTAGATGTGAATATTTTAGTCTCATCAGAATATTTGAAATACCTGAAGCAAGTTTAAGTGAAGCTTTAAAATTACCTAAAGAATGAACATGAATTTGTATTATACTGAGTATTAGCTATTTAAAATGATGTCTTAAATTTGACTTTCAGTCATGGGATGAAAAAAGGTCAGACTGGAGAACGAACAGGTATGTTTTAGATGGCCATGGGCAATAAAATAAAATATTAAAATCCACTCAGAATAGATCATATATTGTTCTCAAATTCTGAACGTAAATAAATGAAGAGCTGGATGGAGAATGATTACAAGAACGACTACTGTTTCTAGTTAAGTTCCCAAAAGTGACAAGGACTAGAGAAAGGGCACAGAGTAGAGTCATGTCCAAATGAGTGATATTTGTTCATAAAGACAACTTTTGAGAAGAGGAAATATTAGAGCACTAAAGAAAAGTGTGATTCTAGAACACAAATCAAGGAGTAAGTTGAAAAAACAGAAAAGAAAAAAAAAAAAACAATGAAACAGACAATTCATATAGTTACTTCACACTGAGTAGCCAGAATTATAAGAAAAATTAAACACAGATCAAGCCACAGTTGGTATTCTGAGGGGGACAGATTGAGGAAGATCTGGAGAAATTAGAGGCAAATATAATCATCCTTCATTGTATACATTGAGGACATTCACAAGATTAAATTTTATAAAAAAGAAGACATAGTATTTGTAAATTCAAAGGGAGGTTAGTTGATGTATTAGGATGGTATTTGACAAATTTGTGACCTAATGTAATCATGGATCGACTGCCTAAATGTTCTTATGGATAGTCCAGTCAACAGAGGAGCATTTATTAATATTGAGGGATTATATAAAGTTGTTAAAAATGAAAAATACTTTATAGATACAAATCATTTGATTATTGCATATAATCTCTAGAAAATCACACAAATTGCCCCTTCCCAGCAGATATGAGAAAAAATATGATATTTTAAAAAATGAAGTTGGGCAGTGTTGGTTCATGCCTTTAATCCTAACACTCAGAAGGCAGAACCAAGCAGATCTCTGTAAATTTGAGGCCAGCCTGGTCCACAGAGCTATAACCAGGATATGACCAAAACTACACAGAGAATCACTGTCTTGAAAAACCAATAAAAAACGAAAACAAAAATAAAAACAAAAAACAAGCAAAACAAAAAAAAAGAAATGAATATATTGATCTAGGGCATCTGATCTTATGCTGAGGTTCTTGATCCATCAGGACCTGATTTTCTGCTGGGTGACAGATAGGAATCTATTTTCATTCTTTTATATGGAACTAAACAGTTTAATGAAAAGCATTTTGTTCCTCAATTTCTGTGATGAATCATAGTTTTCATGGTACTAGAAGGTACTATGCACACAACCAGAAGACCAAAGTCATCATCAATCTCACCCAGCAATGGACCCTGCTACCTACAATAGCATCAAGTAAGCTTATACTGGTACAATAGAGACATACATGATGTGGAAATATCAACCACTTGTTAAAATGGAATTTAAGGCCCACTCCATGAAGTGGAACACTGCTAAGTCCCATTCATATACAATAAGCCATTTGCAATTGATATCTCCTAGGAGTCAAAAATAATTTTTTTCCAATGAATGACATTGGGTCTATCAATCACTCTCTGGGGCAAGTCCCAGATTCAGGAATAAGTTGATCAACATAGAACAGAATCTAGGATTTTCCTTTTCTTATATGTGAGTGTATGTCCATTGTTGTTGCTATTGTCATTTTGGTTTTATAATTTTTTTAAGGGAAAAATCTTAAGTGGTGTATGTAGATGGGTTGGTAGGTTGTGGGAGACATTGGGGGGAAGCAACATCTTCAAAATATATTGTGGAAAAACTAATAAATAAATAAATAAATAAATAAATAAATAAATAAATAAATAAATAAATACAGGAACATTGTTGTAATATGTTCATCCTTCTATGGAATCTATCACCCTCCTCTGCTCTCAATAGGTAAAACACACATTTGGTGCACTTATAT
Source organism: Onychomys torridus (assembly GCF_903995425.1). Classification (NCBI taxonomy): domain Eukaryota; kingdom Metazoa; phylum Chordata; class Mammalia; order Rodentia; family Cricetidae; genus Onychomys; species Onychomys torridus. The sequence goes on from NC_050446.1 coordinate 65,091,267, forward strand.
ATATTCTGGCAAAATATATCCTTATGTATTTTGTTCTTCCTTATGTGATCTGAATAAATGGCTTATAGAGATTGGATCAACGAAAGGAGGTAATAAGATAAAAGATAGCAGCACAGTGATAAAGAAACCCAAGTCTCTCCAGTCTAATGCCTGTGTTGTTATGCTCCATAGTGCCTCTGCATTCTTGATCCTTTAAGCACAGAATCCATTAATCCATCCTAAAACATATTAGCATAAGAGGACAAAAGTTGGGTCTGTTTAAACTTAAAATAAAGAATGTTATGAATATATATTTGAACTATGGAAACAGACTACTTTTCTAAAAAGCTCCAATAGTTAGTTATTCAGATCAGTGTCTTATAAGCAAGGTATGATGTTAAGGATTAAAACATTTTTCTTTGGTCTACTTTAAAATAATCTTGTTCCTGTTTTCTTTTGATTGGAATTATAGCCTATCTGCTAAAAAAGGTTTTTATTTGTGTTTTTAAAAATGATTCACTTCATGTTGCAGAATATTTCTATATACTGTGTGAAAATATATTGTTGGTATTGGTGCTGAATGGGCAATAACTAGGCAGGAGGTATATGTAGGTCTTAAAAGCAGAGAGAGAACTCTGAGAAGAAGGACAGAGCCACTGTGAGAGAGAGAGAGCAGGATGGGCAGTACATAGATGAGGTAATGAGCCTTGTGTAGCATATAGATTAATAGAAATATATTAATTTATGTTGTAAGAGCTAGATAAAAACAAACCTAATGTATCAGCCAAGCAATTATAATTAATAATAAGTTTCTGTGTGGTTATTTGGGAGCTGGCAGATGGGACAGAAAAATCAGTTTACAACTTTATGTGTGATTTTGCCAGAATATATATAAGTGCACCAAGTATGTGTTTTATCTATTGAGAGCAGAGGAGGGTGATAGATCCCATAGAACTGGAATACAGATGAGTGTAGGCTGTCCTGTGGGTGCTGAAACTGAACACTAAAGCAACAAGTACTCTTAACCACTGGGCCATCACTGCAGCCTTAAAGGAAAGTTTTGGAGATGATTCCACATTCAGTGAACTGAACATAAAACCTCTCTCTCTCTCTCTCTCTCTCTCTCTCTCTCTCTCTCTCTCTCTCTCTTTCTCTCCTCTCAGTATCAACTACTTAATTTCTATAAACATTTTATGAATAATGTGCCAAGACTATTGATGAAATTGTTTAATTACATTTCTGCTGTGGAAAAATCCTCGTGTACACTGTAAAGATTTGTCACTTGAATTGGTTTTAATAAATCACTGATCAGTCAGTACCTGGGCAAAAAGTTAGGTAGGAAAGCCAAGTTGAGAATGCTGGGGAGAAGGAGGGTGGAGTCAAGGAGTCACCAGCCAGATGCAGAAGAAGCAAGATGAGAATGTCATTTTGAGAAAATTTATCATGCCACATGGTTAAACATAGATAAGAATTATAGGTTAATTCAAGTGTAAGAGCTTGTTAGTAATAAGCCTGAGCTACCAGCTGATCATTTATATGTAATATTAAGCCTTGGAGTCAATTATTTAAGAAGTGGCTGCCAGGTATTTGGCAATAGGCAGATGGGAGCAAAACTTTCACCTACACATTTCTAACACAAATGTCAAATTTTCTGGCACAAGTAATGTTTATTTATAAGATTTGCTACTCTACTATTCTTCTCTTTTAAATCATATTTTTCTACTTGTTCCTTCTCTAATTCCTCCAAAGGGGTTTCATACTAAATATATGATGGGGAGTTTGACTAAGAAATTGCAACTGCCAAGTCCAGAAGGATTTACTTGAAATTCTGATTGTGCTGAAATATTAATGGCTTACTTCTTGTGACATGAGAATTAGAATTTGGAAACATGAGTCACCAGTCAGCTCCTGAATGTTATCAAGTCAGTTTATATTGGTTTTTCTCAAGAAAGAAGTTCTTGGATTTGGCTCATCTCAGACACAATTATGAAAGATGCAGCTTTGACCAATCACCATCTTTTTACTCACTTCTCATACAGCAACACATATAGAACTAACTGAGTACTTTTCCATAATGAGCTCTCCTAGTAGAAAATGAACTCCATGTATGTCAGGAAGGGATTGAAACCATTACTAAACAGCCAACAATACAAAGGCCAGGTCATAAACATGCTTTTAAAAAAGTCACCCCTTTCTGCCTTTAGGAATTAAAAATACAAAATCTTTATTTGACAGTCATATGCTCAATGCTATATTATTGAAGTTATATATTTGGGGGGAAATTATAATTATGTAGATATAGACCAAATGTGGAAAATGAATACTTGGCAGAATAGCTATCACCTAAAGAGGAGTTTCCACCTCAGAGGCCTCTGATGATGCTATAGAGCATAATTGTGAACCCATATCTGCATTATAACAGAAAATGACCACTATTTATAGGAAGATACCCTCCAGCATAGTGTCTCTCCAGTTCACCTTTAGAGGACTTATAACACTCACTTGCAACATTGTGTGCTCAAAAAATTTTCTTGTTATTAAAAATATTCTTAAGCATACTGCTGCTACTCCAAAGTTTGAAAAATACTAATTTATGTGAATAGTACAAAATGATACATTTTATTAACCTCATACTTTAAAAAACATGAAATCTTAGAAATAATTAGAGACTTCAAACTTCTGTAAATACTTAGCAAATAAATTACTGAAGAATGTTAAAATTTAAAGCTTTAGCAAATATTCTGAAATGGCAATTCCTCACAGCAGGAACTCTGGTCCTGGGACACCTCCCAGAGCAATGACCTTGGAAGTGTGTTTCCCTGTGTCCCCAGTTTATCTATTGTACACTGTTTCCTGAAAATTTTCTCTCCAATTTAAATTCTTCTACTAAGAAAAATTTTATGTTTTCTTTCATGGGCAACATTCTTTTCTATTTAAAAAGTATAATCTATTTATGTCCTCAAATTATTAACTTTTTTCCTTTTAAGTGTTCTTGGATTTCTGTTGGAAAGTGTTTTAAGATAGCATCACATTTAGGTACAGACACTGTTGTGTAATGATGGGATACAACATCTCTGTAAATTTAAGCAAATTTTTGTGTACCCACTAAACATAAGAGATGAGTTCTGTCATGATGAATTCTTCTATCAATCTGCAAGGAAAATATATGTCTTGTTTGGAAAATACTATATCAAGAAATGTCTTTAAAGAAAATACTTTATGGTATAATATATATATATATATATAATTAATAAATTAATATTTGGTTAGATTTATTTTCACTTGGTTGTACAAATTCAAGTTGAAATTTTCTTTGGATCCCTGACTTCTAATTTATCAGTAATGGTAAAAAGAGAACAAAATTTGAAGGAGAACAGGGAGGGTTACATGGAAGAGACAGGAAAAGAAAAAGAGAAATTTTAAAAACAAATTACAAAATATAATCTTAAAAACTAAAAACAAAACAAAACAAACAAAAAAAACCACTATGTTTTCAGAGCACTAGACAAATGGATGAACTGACACATTAAAGTAGGAAAAATGTAAACAAAACTATCAGCCAACCACAGCAACAACAGAAAACCCGCTAAAGCCAAGTGATACAGAAACACCATGATAAAGTCCAAAATTTCTCATCTATTTGCATCTTCTAAGTCCCTAGACAGGTTTCTATTAATTGGTATAAACATGACATAAAAGCTTTTTTTTTTTTTTTAAATTAAGTTTCCCTAGTTTTACCTTTTCATTAAATTTTTCATGCAAAATAATTTGGTCATATGCTTTCTCTTCCTTCAGCACCTTACACATCCTCCCAACCTCCCAATGCACCCAATGTCTTATTCTTTCCCTCTCTACTTTCTCTCTGAAGAAAAAAGAGAGCCAAACAAACAAAAATCCCAATAAAACAAAATTACAAAATAAAAATAAAAATCACACGAAAAAAATGTTTGGAGTCTCATTTTGTGATATCTACTCCTCAGCATGGGTCTTCACAGTTGTGTGAATCTACTCTGTATGGGAAATTTTGTTTTCATAAACTCATCTACCAGTTCTGGTTCTTAAATTTTATCTCCTTTTCCACATAGACACCTGAGCTTTGAAGGTAAAGGTTTGTTCTACAGCTTGTCAGTGTCTGCACATTGTCTAGTTGTGAGCTTTTCTGTTAATTACCATTGTACAGATAACAAACCCTTAAAACCTGAAAGAAATACATATCAGTATGTCCCTGGTTGGTTATAAACTTCTTTTTTTTCTTCTTTTTTTTCATTTTTTTATTATTATATTTGTGTTTTAATTTTATACATTAGCCATGGGTTCCCCTCTCCTCCCTCCCTTCCTTCCCCCCAGCCCCTCCCCTCTATTCCCATCTCCTCCAGAGCCAAGACTCCCCTGGGGATTCAGCTCAGCCTGGTGGATTCAGTCCAGGCAGGTCCAGTCCCCTCCTTCCAGGCTGAGGAAAGTGTCCCTGTGTAAGCCCAAGGTTCCAAACAGCTCATGTGCTAAGGACAGGTCCCGGTTATAAACTTCTTAATCTGTTGAAATGTAAGGCTTTGTCCAGACAATAAATGAAATAATTTCTGGGGTTTTTGTTTGTTTGTTTGTTTGTTTTTGCTTTATCTATTCTTAGGAAGAAATATTTTACAGTAGTAAGTAAAAGTCACACCCAAAAGGATGAAAGCATTGAAGAACAACTACAAGTAGCAAGGATTTGAATGATACAAGTCCTAAGACCAGGCTACCCTCATCAGAGTCCCCTGTTCATGATGGGAGAGTAATTAGGGGCTTTAAAATTGCCATAAATTGATCATAGGCCATGACTATGAAAATATGAAAGACTAAGGAAAGAACAAAATGATTTAGTTATTTTCAGAATACTCAGTCTGCACTGTTTACTGTTTCACATAGTTTGGTGCTATGGGAATTTAAAATATAGCAACAATACAATTGTTTTTAGTCTAAAGGGTGTCTAGAATTCTTTTGTGTTATTTTTCATGTGAGTCATTCATTGAAAAACACTTATGAGCACTTTGAATCTCCCTTCCCAGGCTAATTGCCAAAAAAATGTAATGTAACCCCAAAAAGAAGGCATATACTTGTTAAGATGGGACTCAAATTCTATAGCAAATGGCAAAAAGTTTTATTGGAATAATAGAGTCACAAGAGACAGAGACCAACAGTAGTTCTATAGAGATATTCCTTCTGACCTTCCTAAATTTGGGCTGTTTCTGAGATCACAATCACAAATTTATCTCTTTCTCTTTATATAGATTGAACAAACTTTTATACAAATGCCTTTGACATATTGAATTTCAGAATTTTGAAAGCTTGAAGTTAATAGCCAATATTGTAACATAATAATTTTTATTATATTATTTTTTATTTATTTTTATTTTTATTTTTATTTTTTTCGGTTTTTCGAGACAGGGTTTCTTTGTGTAGCTTTGCTCCTTTCCTGGATCTCGTTCAGTAGACCAGGCTGGCCTCAAACTCACAAAGATCTGCATGCATCTGCCTCCTGAATGCTGGGATTAAAAGCATGTGCCACAACTGCCCAGCTATATTCTTTTTTAATAATAGAGCCTAAGTATAAAATTCAATTGTATTTAATTTACATATGGTTATTTGCAATTCTGGGAACATGCCCAAAATAGAAGGAAAAATAACATTCTCTAACCCACAAAATTATGCCAATTCTGGAGAATTGTCTTAACTCATTAAAGCTAACAGGCATACTCTATTTTTTTGTCTGCAATAATTTTGATATTTTTTACTCTTTATATCAATTTTGGTGAAATGTAATAGTTTTTACTTTCCATCTGAATTCGTTATCAATCTCTTCCACATTTTCCACATGGCATTCTTCATGTCCTTATTCCTAAATGTATAAATCATAGGATTGAGCAAGGGGGATAGCATAGTGTAAAATAATGCCACCATTTTGTCAAAGGAGGAGGCAGTGTGAGGCCTTGCATATATAAATATACACGGGACAAAGAATAAAACCACCACAGCAATATGGGACCCACAAGTAGACAGAGCTTTCCATCGCCCTTCAGGACTGTGGAATCTCAGAGAGAGCAAAATAAAAACATAAGAGACAAGCAACAAGAAAAAGACAAGGATGCAGATAAACCCACTGTTGGCAACCACCAATAGGCCAAAGATGTGAGTGTCAGTGCAGGCGAGCTCCAGTAATGGGAACAAGTCACACATGAAGTGATCAATGACATTGGGTCCACAGAAGGGAAGCTGCAGGGTGAAGATAATTTGTACAGTAGAATGTAAGAATCCCCCTGCCCAGGCCACCCCCACCAGAATGCCACAGACCCTCCTGGTCATAATAGAAGAGTAGTGTAAGGGCTTACAAATGGCCACATAGCGGTCATAGGCCATGGCTGTCAGAACCATCATCTCAGACCCACCAAAGAAGTGTTCAGCAAAAAGTTGCATCATGCATCCTTCAAAGGAGATGGTTTTTCTCTCATATAAAGAATCCACAATCATTTTGGGTGTCATGGCAGAGGAGAAGCTTGCATCCAGTAAAGACAGGAAGGCCAGGAAGAAATACATGGGAGATCCCAGCAGTGTAGGGCTGCAGACAATGGTCACCACAATCATCATGTTGCTCCCAATAGTGGCAATGTAAACACATAAACTTATGATAAATATCAGTTTTTGAATATTTGGATTCTGTGAAAGTCCCAAAAAGACAAATTCAGTTACAGAACTCTGGTTTTGAATGGTTTCCATGGAAAAGGAGAACGCTCAATAGAGAGCATGCAAATTGGGAATGATGATAAACATTTTCTTCAAGCCATGTTGCAGTTTTTTTTTGAAACCAATGATTATGAAGGCCAATTCCAAAATTTCTTTCAGTGATTTTATTACATTAGGAACACACAAAAAAAATGCAGAAAATTTCCAGGGTGATAGTTGAAAATCAGTCAGTTGAGGCAGAGATAAATTATTCAATATTTAAATGTAGAGGTCTCCAAACACAGAAAAGGAGACAGCTACATGGGATAAAGAAGAAATGTTCAGGTATAAAATATGTGCTTAACTCCTAAGGCTATGATTATATTAGACTTGAAAGAGTAACAATGTTTCCTATGGTAACTGTGCCATTATCAAACTTAGTTATTAAGTGATATATTAAAATGTATTACCCATAGAAATATTTTTGATTCTTTTTCACCAGTGGGTAAAGAAGAAATACTGATTGAGTCCTCCTTACACACATTACTGACATGTATCTGTCAAGAAGCACACATTTGTGAAGATTTGTTCATGTTAACACCAATTTGTTAAAAATAGGTAAACAAAATATTACTTACTATATAAATCAGAAATAATAATGTTTGTGTATTCTACTTGCACTTAACAGAAATGATTTAGCTATGGATAAAACTAACAAATGTGCAAAATGTAAATTACTTTCAGTCCCTGGTTCTCTGATCTTACAGCCTTTTCATCCAGTCTTCAGCAATGTTCCCTAAGCCTTAGGTGTGTGAGTCTTTTGTAGATGTGTCTATCTGGACTGGGCTCCACAACTCTGCAGTTTCATTAGCTGTGGTTTTCTCTAGTGGTCTTGTCATTTGAAAAGAGAACTTTCCCTGAAATGAAAGGAGTGAAGACTACTTTACTAAACCAGCATAATCACTAACAAAATTGTCCTTCATTGTCCTTCGCCCACACATTGTCCTTCGCCCACACATTGTCCTTCGCCCACAGATAAATGTGTGACTGCCCGCAGACCTCCCTCTCTAGAGAGCTTCATTGTATCAAAAGATCAAGTTGACTGGGACAGTGAAAGAAAGACAACATTTGTACTAATCGAGTCATTCTTAGCACCTATGCCCTTGGAAAGTTTACCCAATTAAATTATTTAAAATAAAAGTTAACTTAAAATATGTTTCATTTCTACTATCAAATGCTGAGCAATGCCAGTTTGCCCAGGTAGTACATTGTCTCTGAATAAACTAAGGTACTTCTGTATACTTTGACAAAAAATAGAGAAAGTAACACAGATCAAGCTTAGAGACCTGTACAAGTCCACCAGACAGTTACTGTATCCACATCTGGCAAAACATGTATCAATGATGATAGAAAACATGATTTTTAAGCATCATCTACATAAAAAGTAAAAATTTAATTAGAATGAAAATAGAATATGTCCTTTAAAATTTATGCTATCTTCAACTGTAACTTGTAAATTGCAACTCAAGTGGTTCATTCATTAAATTATTTTTAAAGCTTATGAATAATAATTCTGAAAGCATAAACATGTTTGGAAACTTTATATTAATAACCTCAGCCCTAAAACCTTACTATAAAGTTGAAATGAGATAAGGAAACAATACAATGGAAGATGGTGCATTACAGATACTGATAAGAGAGAGCTGCCTAAAACATGCATAGATACTTGTTTATATGAATCAAACATTTATTCCTCACCCATGTAGGTAAGAATGTTCCTTCACAAGACAATCTGGGAACTACATCCCTTCAGATTTCAGTATCTTCTCTCTTGCACTGATGCTTTGATGACTGCCCCAAATGCTTCTGTTGTCATAATCTTGCTATTTCTGGAATGAGATGGGGTGTATTTCTGTGTTTCCACTGAGTTCATTCCAGAGGGTACCTGAAGCCTCTCCTGGTATCTTCTATTTCATCTGATTTAAAGGAGACACTAAACCATGGCCAGCACCAAAATAGTGCAAGCCTCCAGATGTTCAGTTTTCCTGAGCATTCGAAGGCAGGAACCTAGCATTGTTCACAACCATCAAACACATTTATGGAGAGTATATGGACACCTTTAACTGGGAAAACTCCACTGGCTTGTGTCATTCTGCTTACCTTAGTGTCCACTCTTATGGAGTTGGCTGCTGTGTGATTGTAGATATGGGAGAATTCATGTTGTACATCAGTAAGTAGAAAGAGGACAGCATTTCATGCTTGTACATCAGGAATCTGGAGACTTTTCCTATAAATTCAGTTCAGTCTTAGAAAGGAGGACGTTTTAGAGGATAGAAATATATTTAAAAATAACTCTTTTGCAGTATTAAAATAAAACATGTGCTTGTTGTTTTCTTAATTGTTTTGAACTTAATTTATAGACAGCATTTAAATATAATATTAATTTATTAAACCATTGCAACCCATTTCAAAATTTTGCTTATTTTTAAATGCCTGTTTTTTTTTTAAATTGGAATTGCAGATTTCATAGACATCATTTTACATGCTTCTCCTATCACAGATCATAGCAGCCACAGTCTAAACACTACAGCCTAATTGTGAATTCCCTCTGAAAATGAATTAGAAGAATTATAATTCTCACTAATGTCAACCAGTTCCTTAACAGTTCTAGTTATGACCTTCTCCTGTTTTATATGAAGTAGCTTTGCTGAGTGTCTGTTCAAACTCTGAGGCTCCTTCTAATTTTTTCTCTCATCTTGAAGTAGGGGCATCCTCAGCAAAATCACTGTCCCTTATGTGTTATCTACAGCAGGTTATCAAGGAACTGGATATTTTGCAACTGGAATTTGAAGAATTTTCCATGGGATTTGAGGGCCTGAAGCTCCACCTACCCCAGAGCTTGGAAACTTTTAATCATCATGAATTTCTAAGACACAATGTGTGTGTGGCGGTGGGGGTATGGGGGCTGGGGTGAGGGGGTATTACTTCCTTGCTTGTTTATAAATTTCTATGTCCTCAAAGAATTAGAGAATTTTTTCTTTTGTTTGATCTTCTGCATTTTAATCTAAGACAAGATTATATCCATCCAAAAGAAACAGAAATTTCTGAGACAACTGAATGTTTATCAAAAAATAAAATGTTTATTTACATGTGGAAATATTTGCTGACTGGTCAAAATGTTGTTTTAATCCCAAAACTGGGTTTGAAGATTCATTGGGTTTGACACTAAAAGTAAAATTTTGGTAGTTAATTTTTCTCTTTTCACATAGAGTGGATACGGCTGGTCATTGTCATTTTAGAGAAACCTGAAGCATCAGAGAAAACTTCTGCTAGCTCACTGGAATCTTTCAGAAAAGACCCTGCAAAAAGCTACAATTCATTTGTTCATTATTAAATATTTTATTCTATTTAGTTTTCAGCCATCATATAGAAAGGCATCTGGGCAGCATAACTAAAATAACCTATAGGGTTAAACTCTTTGAGTCTATTGTCTTTAGTAAACTATGCAAAAAAAAAAAAAAAACCAAATTCTTCTCTGAATATTAGAGAACATCTGCAGCATTCACATTTATTAACTTTTCTGTGAGTCCAGTTGAAGATGACTCAGTATGCAAAAAGAATTCAAAACATTCATGTAGATGCAACCAACTTGTTAAATAAGAAACACAGAGCCAAATGCAGAGTTAATAGGCCAAGAGGTCAGAGCAATAGCTAAGAGCTGAAAACCTTATCCTTCACTGCTGTTGCTGTCCTTCCTCTCAGCAAGAGGCCTACTTCCTGTGTCTGTCTGTCCTTTTATTGAATTTCTGTTCTGCCTTCTCATTGGTTGTCAACCTAACCACATGACCTCCTCGTCACTGCCTGTCTATACAGACCTCCAGATCATCTATGGTTGGTGTTGAGATTAATACTTGTGTCTCCATGCTGGCTGTATTCTTGAGCCACACAGAGATCTGCCTAGCTCTGCCTCTCAAGTGCTAGGATTAAAGGTGTGCTCCACCACCATCCAGCTTCTGCTATGGCTTGCTATTAGCTCTGACCCCTAGGCAACTTTATTTATTAACATACAAATAAAATTACATTTCAGTACAATTAAAATATTACCATTCAGTCAACTACTAATAAACTTCAATATTTAATGACAAATGAAGTCAGAATACTCATGAGGAGTCTGGAAATTAAATATTTAAATTAAACATCTAGGTGAGTAACTCTGATTTAGTATTTTTCATTATACTGTTTTACCTACCAACTCATATTTCATTCTTGTATTGTTAGGACATGAATTTCGATTATGACCGTTGTTACTATGGCAGCACATCATGCCAGATACAAATATAGTGCTTCAAACAGTCATTTCTCATATTAATCACTGAATTGTATTATCATGGTGATGATGAAAAGTATCAAATTCTTGACATCCAGATTTGTAAAATTCATTTAGCCATTTGTATTAGATCTACAGAAAAAGGCAACAGTAGTATCATATGGAAATGATAATTATAACATGAAATTATAATATGGAAAACTAAATCAGATTATCAGAACATCATCTGCCAAGACAAAATAAAAACCAAATCTCCAGAATCATGGGCCAATACCCTTATTCTCAGATTTTTTTCATGAGTAGTGAATATACCATGGTACATTTATGTTGTCATATGTTGCCATGGTATATTGGAATTATTTACTGAAAGAAACATATACCAAAGTTATACAATTTTTTAAATTTAATTCAAATAAATTTAGTCATCTTCCTACATATTAGCACATGTATTTGGTTACATTGAAATAGGTTTTCTAAATTTAAAAAAAAAAAAATGAAAGTAGCCAGGCATAGGTGGCACACGCCTTTAATCTCAGTAGTTGGGAGGCAGAGCCAGGCAGATCTCTGTGAGTTTGAGGCCAGCCTAGGCTACAGAGTGGGTTCCAGGAAAGGCTCAAAGCTACACATAGAACCCTGTCTCGAAAAAACAAAACAAAACGAACAAACAAGAAAAATGAAAGTTTTATTTTCTAGAGAAAATTCAGCCAATATGTGCCAAGGCAAAGAAAGAAAATGGTTAACAAAACTGAGATCATATGACTAAACTTAGTTTGATTAGATTTGAATATTTTAGTCTCATCAGATCATTTGAAATATCTGAATCAAATTTAAGTGAAGCTTTAAAATTACCTAAAGAACCAACGTGAATTTGTACTATACTGAGTATTATCTACAAAAATGTCTTAAATTTGACACTCAGTCCTGGGATGAGAAAACAGTCAGACTGGAGAATGAACATGTGTACTTTAGATGGTCATGGGCAATAAAATGAAATATTAAAATCCATTCATTACAAGAACCACTACTGTTTCTAGTTAAATTCCCAAAATTAACAAGAATTAGAAAAAGGACACAAATTGTAGATTTAAAAAAAAAAAAGAAAGAAAAGGAAAAAAAAACAGCCAAAGAGACAAGAGACAATATTTATAGTTATTTCAAACTGAAAGAGTAACCAGAATTATAGGAAGATTTAAACACAAACCAAGCAACAGTTGGTATTCAATGAGGGACAGACTGAGAAGGATCTGAAGAAATTAGAGGCAAATATGATCATCCTTCATTGTACACATTGAGGATATTCACAAGAATAAGTTTTATAAAAAGAAGACATAGTATTTGAAAATTCAAAGGGAGGTTAGTTGATGTATTAGGATGATATTTGACAAATTTGTGACCTAATATAATCATTGATTGACTGCCTAAATCTTCTTATGGATAGTTTCATGCCCCTCAGTTCACAAAGGATCATTTATTAACATTGAAAGTTTGTATAAAGTTGTTAAAAATTAAAAAGAAACTTTATAGATACAAATAATTTGATTATTTCATATAATCCCTAGTAAATTACCCAAATTGCCACTTCCCAGCAGATATGAGAACAAATATGATATTTTAAGAAATGAAGCCATGTGGCGGTAGCACACACCTTTAGTCCCACTACTCAGGATGCAGAGCCAATTGGATCTCTGTGAGTTCAATGCCAGAATGGCCTACAGAGCAAGATCCAGGACAAGCACCAAAACTACACAGAGAAACCCTGTCACAAAAAAGAAAAAGAAAAAAGAAAGAAAGAAAAGAAAAAATAAATATATTGACCTAGGGCATCTGGTCTTATGCTGAGGTTCTTGATCCATTAGGACCTGATTTTCTGCTGGGTGACAGGTAAGAATCTATTTTCATTCTTTTCATTCTTTTACATGGAACTAAACAGTTTGATGAAAAGCATTTTGTTCTTCAATTTCTGTGATGAATCATAGTTTTCATGGTGCTAGAAGGTACTACACATATAACCAGAAGACCAAAGTCATCATCAATCTCACCCAGCAATGGACCCTGCTACCTGAAATAGCATCCAGTAAGCTTATACTGGTACAATAGAGACATACATAACGTGGAAATACCAACCACTTGTTAAAATGATATTTAAGGCCCACTCCATGAACTGGAACACATACATACTGAACACTGCTAAGTCCCATTCATATACAAGAAGCCATTCACAATTGATATCTCCTAGGAGATGAAAATCATTTTTTCCAGTGAAGTGATACTGCATATATCAACCACAATCTAGGGCAAGTACCATGTGTGGGTTTTACCTACTAACAGAAGAAGAGGGTGAAAGATCCCTAGAATTGGAGTTACTGATGAATATAGGCTGTTCTGTGGGTGCTGAAAATGAACTGTAGGGCAACAAGTTTTTAACCACTGGGCGATGACACTACTAGGCCCAAAGAAAAGTTTTGGAGATGATTCTTCATTCACTGAACTGAACATAAAACCAATCTTTCCTCTCTCTCTCTCTCTCTCTCTCTCTCTCTCTCTCTCTCTCTCTCTCTCTCCTCCCCTCTTCTCTTCTCTCAGATTTTTGAGATATTGACAGCATCAGCTACTTAATTTCCATAAATATTTTATGAAAAATATGCCAATCCTTATGAAAATGATGACATTGTCTAATAACAATTATGCTGTGTAATAATCCTCTTGTGCATTGTCAAGATTTGCCACTCGAATTGGTTTTAATAAATCACTGATTAGCTGATACATGAGCAGAAAGTTAGGAAGGAAAGCCAAACTGAGAATGTAGTAGGGGGGAGGGTAGAGTAAGGAGTCACCAGCCAGATGCAGAGGAAACAAGATAAGAATGTCATTTTGAGAAAATTTACCAAGCCACATGGGTAAAGATAGATAAGAATTATAGGTTAATTTAAGTGTGAGAGCTAGTTAGTAATAAGCCTGAGCTACCAGCTGATCATTTATAAGTAATATTAATTCTTGGAGTCAATTATTTAAAAAGTGGTTGCTGGGTATTTGGGAAGAGGCAAGTGGGAGCAAAACTTCAGCCTTTAGATTTCTAACACAAAGATCAAATATAGTTTTCTGGCACAAGTAATGTTTATTTATAAGATTTGCTACTCTACTATTCTTCTCTTTTAAAACATATTTTTCTACTTGTTAGTTCCTTCTCTAATTCCTCCAAAAGGGTTTCATAGTAAATATATGATGGGGAGTATAACTAGGAAATTGCAACTGTCAAGTCCAGAAGGATTTACCTGAAATTCTGATTGTGTTGAAATACAAATGGCTTACTTCTTGTGACAAGAGAATTGGAATTTGGAAACATGAGTCACCAGTCAGCTCCTTAATGCTATCAAGTCAATTTATCGTGTTTTTTCCCAAGAAAGAAGTTCTTGGATTTGGCTCCTCTCAGACACAATTATGAAAGATGAAGCTTTGACCAATCACCATCTTTTTACTCACCTCTCATACAGCAACACATGTAGAACCACCTGAGCACTTTTTAATGAAGAGCACTTTTCATAGAAAATGAATAACATGTATGTCAGGAATGGATTGACACCATTACTAAACAACCAACAGTACAAAGGCCATGTCATAAACTTGCTTTTAAAAACATCACCACTTTCTGCCTTTAGGAATAAAAAATAAAAAATATTTTACTTGATAGACTTAAGCTCACTGTTATATCATTGAAGTTATATATTTGGGGGAGAAATTGTAATTATGTAGACAAAATGTGGAAAATGAATGCATGGAAGCATTGTTATTGCCTCTATTTTTATTTTCTTTAATAATATATTATTCTCAGTTAAGAAAGACATTTTTTAAGAAATTTCAATGCATTTCTGAATGTTCTACTATCCTTTCTTATCTCTTATGTACTTTTTGTGGTCACAGAAACACACATATGAAACATTCAAGAGCTAATTGAATTCATCCCACTTGCCTTCATAAACTATTTCAACCATTTTTTAAGTTGTAAACTCCAGCTGAAAGTTAGCCATTAGTATAAGTTACAGTTCCTATTTAACCAACAGGAAAAAAATCAGGCATGGAGGGGTTCAGGCTTGCCCTCCTGCACAAACATTTACTGAAGAGCAGATCTGAAGATGTAGGTTCAATTCTCCCTAGTTTACATCTTATCCTTTATTTTGCACATCTCATCCACATCAGCAGTCATCATGAACCTTTCTTATACCACCTTACAAATAAGCCCTTAAGAATAGTGTTTCTGAGTCTGATTCATGGAGTTGGAGGAAACAAAAAAGGAAAGGATTTCAGAAACACTTGGGATTTTGAAATATGTCACCTTCATGAGAAGGTTATATTTTTCTGAGAATGTCTGACTTCTAATACCCAGAATAAATCTACCAACTTATTTATTTTGTGAAATCAGTTAATAGCATATCATTACAATTTTAAATGAGCTGTACAAACATAATACCTCAAATAAGCATAGAAATATACATACAGTATAACAAAATTAAGTTTGTATCAATAAACTAAAATCTATATCAATGTAAATCATTTAAACAAGTTGTTGCTCTTTAAAAGTAGGTTCAGCAATTACCCTTTTATCCTATCATATCTACATCATATCCCCTTTTTTTCTTTAGAAAGATATTGCAATTATAATCAACCTATTTTAAATAAAAATATTGGTTTTTCTCTGTCCCACACCAGAGGGCTCTTATGATTTGGGACACAAGAATCTCTTAACCTTTTAACCTTTTTTTTTTCCAGAAATATGTCTGGGTTTAGAGAAAGAGTGAGCCAATTCCATCTCCAAAGCCAGCTTGATATATTTCGGAATTTGTGCGTAGTTTCTCTTACTACTTCCTGCTGGAGGGAAGTGCTGTATCTTATGGGGACATAAAAAAATTTTAGGATTATAGAGTAGTCCATGAAGGTGTATCATTTGAGCAAGTTGCCTTGAAACTGTTTTGGATGTTGGATCATCTGGGCCATGGTGTCATTGGAGACCATTCGGGGGTCTTGGCTGCTCAAACCAAGTATCTTAATCTGGAACAAATCCATAGTTTCTGGCTTTCTGTGGAAACAAAAACAGAGACTCTTCCAAAGCAACATATCCTTATATCCAAATTTTGAAGTCAAGTTACATTTAAAATTTTTGTATTTATTTAATTCAACAGCTTTTATGATCAAATCATTTTTTGTAATTAAAAATCCCAAAGACAACACAATCCAGATTCTCTGTGTAATATCTATCTCATGTGGCTTGTTTTTATACTACCTTTACTGTCTCTTTAAAGACTATTTTTAAAAACTATATTTTTTATATAACTGTATATATTTCTTTTTATCTCTCTTGTAAGCCTATGTACATTTTTATACACATTATAAAGCATTTAAAGTCTTGTTCCATCTGAATCTGCCTTATTGTGAACCTATTGGTTTAAACTACAGCATTTGTTGTAAGACTGAAATGCTATTGTGGCTGCTGGCTCTGCCCACCCCAGCTTCCCAAAGTCACAGTGGTACAGTTTACTGCCAGCTCTGGATCTGGATCCATGTGTACCATCAACTATCAGAAGCATTTCTATCAAAGCAGCATGTAGCCCAGAAAACTTTTTTTTTTTTTTTTGAGTAGCAGTAAAGGCCAAATCCACCAGGCAGTGTAATGTAAGGCTTACAGATGCCTCATTCCAGCCATACTAATGGTCAAAGGCTAATGCCAGGAACCCATCAACTTGAGAGAGCCAACTAGGAAGCTGTTTTTAGCTCCATTTTGAATTGCTTTTCAAACATTCTCAGGTTTAGGGTGGAAACTCAAGCCATTGGATGCCATTTGTAGCTGGAGACCTTTTCTCCAGTCCCTGCTAAGCCCTGTTAGTCTGACAAGCCACTTATAAAATAAACACACAGACGGTTATATTATTTAAACTTCTTGGCCGTTAGCTCAGGCCTACCATTGTCTAGCTCTTACTCTTATATTCAGCCCATTTCTATTAATCTATACTTTGCCATGTGGCTTGTGGCTTACTGGTACCTTACATCTTCCTTGTCCTGGTGGCCGCTGGCAGTGTCCCCTTCTGCCTTCCTGTTCTCTCAAGTCTCTTCTCTGTCTCAAAAAGTAAAGCAAAGCCAACAAACAAACAAAATGAAACATGAAGAACAAGCTAGTATGCAGAGCTCCATTCCTCCATAGAGTCTGCTTGAGGTCCTGCTTCAAATTCGTTCTTGAGTTCCTGTCCTGAAGTCCCTTCGTGATGGAATGTGACCGGAGAATTATGAGATGAAGTAAACTCTCTCCTCTCCAGGTTGGTTATGTTTATGGTCTGTCAAATAGCAATAGAAATAAGACACATCTACATACAAAAAGTAAAACCACAACCCATTTCTCATTATGTGTGTCATAAACCATATAACACCTTAATTATAAAGTCTTAAAACTTCAAATTTTTTTTCTATATTATTATGTGTTTTAAATTTTATACATCAGCCATGGGTTCCCCTGTCCTCCACCCTCCCCCAATGACCCCCACCTTCCCCCCAGCCCCTCCCCTCCATTCCCATGTCCTCCAGGATCCAGGCACCCCTGGGGATTCATTTAAACCTGGTGGATTCAGCACAGGCAGGTCCCTTCAGCTGCTTCCAGACTGAGCAAAGTGTCCCTGTGTTAGCCCAAGGTTTCAAACAGCCAGCTCATGCACTAAGGACAGATCCTGGTACCACAGACTGGGTGCCTCCCAAACAGATCAAGCTATTCAGTTGTCTCACTTATCCAGAGGGCCTGATCCAGCAAGGTGCTCCACAGCCTTTGGTTCATAATTCATGTGCTTCCATTTGTTTGGCTATTTGTCCATGTGCTTTTTGCAATCTTGGATTCAACAATTCACGCACTTGCAGACCCTCCTCTTTCTCAACAGTTGGACACCTGGAGCTCCACCTGGGGCCTGGCTGAGGATCTCTGCATCCACTTCCATCAGTTATTGGATGAGAGTAACAAGAAGACTGTTAGCGTGTTTGGCTATCTGATCACCAGACTAGGTCATATCAGGCTTTCTCTCAACCATTGCCAGCAGACTACAGAGGATATATCATTATGGATTTTTGGGGACCTCTCGAGCACTCTGCCTATTCCTGTTCTCATGTGGTCTTCATTTATCATGGTCTGTTATTCCTCATTCTCCCTTTCTATTCTTGATCCAGCTGGGATCTCCTGCTCCCCTAAGCTTTATTTCCCTCCAATCTTGCCCTTCAATACTCCCACTGTCGTCCAGGTTGTTCATGTAGATCTCATCCATTTCTCTGTCATTGGGTGATCCTTGGGTCTTTCCTAGGGTCCCGTTTTCTAGGTAGCCTCCCTGGCATTGTGAAGCAGTCTAGTCATATTTGTTTTATATCTAGTATCCTCCTATGAGTGAGTACATAACGTGTTTGTCCTTCTGAGTCTGGGTTACCTCACTCAGGATGATGTTTTCTAGATCCATCCATTTGTCTGCAAAACTCATGATGTCATTGTTTTTCTCTGCTGAGTAATACTCCATTATGTATATGTACCATATTTTCTTTATCCATTCTTCAGTTGAAGGGCATCTAGGTTGTTTCCAGGTTATGGCTATTACAAAGAAAGCTGATATGAACATAGCTGAGCAAATGCCCTTGTGGTATGATTGAGCATTCCTTGAGTATATGCCCAAGAGTGCTATAGCTGGGTCTTAGGGGAGATGGATTCCCAAATTTTCTAAGGAAGCGCCATATTGATTTCCAAAGTGGCTGTACAAGCTTGCATTCCCACCAGCAGTGGAGGAGAGTTCCCCTTGCTCCACATCCTCTCCAGCAAAAGCTGTCTTCTGTGTTTTTGATCTTAGCCATTCTGACAGGTGTAAGGTGGTATCTCAGACTTGTTTTGATTTGCATTCCCCGGATAATTAGGGATGTTGAACAATTCCTTAAATGTCTTTCAGCCATTTGAACTTCCACTGTTGAGAATTCTCTGTTTAGTTCTATAGCCCATCTCTTAATTGGACTGTTGGGCATTTTGATGTATAATTTCTTGAGTTCATTATCTATTCTGGATATCAGCCCTCTGTCAGATGTGGGTTTGGTGAAGACCTTTTCCCATTCTGAAGGCTGTCCCTATGTCTTGTTGACCATGTCCTTTGCTATACAAAAGCTTCTCAGGTTCAACAGGTCCCATTGATTGATTGCTTCTCTCAGTGTCTGTGCTACTGGTGTTATTTTTACAAAGTGATCTCTGGTGCCAATGCATTCAAGAGTACTTCCTACTTTCTCTACTATCAGGTTCAGAGTAGCTGGATTTATATTGAGGTCTTTGATCCACTTGGATTTAAGTTTTGTGCATGGTAACAGATATGAATCTATTTGCAGCCTTCTACACATTGACATCCAGTTATGCCAGCACTATTTGTTGAAGATGCTTTCTTTTTTCCATTGTACATTTTTGGCTTCTTTGTCAAAAATTATATGTTCATAGGTGTGCGGGTTAATGTCAGAGTCTTCAATTCGATTCCATTGGTCCACATGTTGGTTTTTATGCCAGTACCAAGCTGTTTTTATTATGGTAGCTCTATAGTAGAGCTTGAGGTCGGGGATTGTTTTATTGTACAGGATGATTTTGGCTATACTGGGTTTTTTTGTTTTTCCATAGGAAGTTGAGTATTATTCTTTCCAGGTCTGTGAAGAAATGTGTTGGTAATTTGATGGGGATTGCAAGAAGTCTGTAGATTGCTTTTGGTAAGATAGCCATTTTTACTATGTTAATCCTGCCTATCCATAATCATGGGAGATCTTTCCATTTTCTGACATCTTCTTCAGTTTCTTTTTTCAGGGACTTAAAGTTCTTGTCATATAGGTCCTTCACATGCTTAGTTAAAGTAACCCCAATGTATTTTATATTATTTGTGGCTATTGTAAAGGGTGATGTATCTCTGATTTCCTTCTCAGTCTGTTTGTCTACCATATATAGGAGATTACTGATTTTTTTGAGTTGATCTTGTATCCTAATGTTCCTGAAGGTTTTTATTAGCTATATCAGTTCCTTGGTTGAATTTTTGGGGACACTAATGTATACAAACATGTCATCTGCAAATAGGGAGAACTTGACTTCTTCCTTTCCAATTTGTATCCCCTTAATCTCTTTATGTTGTCGTATAGCTCTGGCTAGAACTTCAAGTACTATATTGAATAAGTATGGGGAGAGGGGACACCCTTGACTTGTTCCTGATTTTAGTGGTATTGCTTTGAGTTTCTCTCCATTTAATTTCATGTTGGCTGTTGGCTTGCTGTAGATTGTCTTTATTAAATTTAGGTATGTTCCCTGTTTTCCTGATAGCTCCAAGACCTTTATCATGAAGGGGTATTAGATTTTGTCAAATGCCTTTTCTGCATCTAGTGAGATGATCATGTGTTTTTTTTGTCTTTTTTCTTTCAGTTTGTTTATATGGTGTATTACATTGACGGACTTTCATATGTTGAACTATCCTTGCATCCCTGGGATGAAGCCTACTTGATCATGGTGGATAATTGTTTTGATGTGTTCTTGGAGTCTGTTTGTCAGAATTTTATTGAGTATTTTTGCATCAATGTTCACGAGGGAGATCGGTCTGCAGTTCTCTTTCTTTGTTGCATCTTAGTTAGGTTTAGGAATCAGGGTAATTATAGCCTCATAGAAGGAGTTTGGGATTATACCTTCTGCTTCTATTGTGTGGAACAATTTAAAGAGTATTGGTATTAACTCTTCTTTGAAGATCTGGTAGAATTCTGCAGTGAAACCATCTGGTCCTGGGCTTTTTTTGGTTGGGAGACTTTTAATGACTGATTCTATTTCCTTAGGGGTTATTGGACTATTGAAATGGTTTATCTGGTCTTGATTTAACTTAGGTATGTGGTACCTATCCAGAAAATTATCCATTTCCTTTAGATTTTCCAGTTTTGTGGAGTAGATAGAGTCTTTTGAAGTATGACATGATGATTCTCTGGATTTCCTCATTGTCTGTTGTTATGTCCCCCTTTTCATTTCTGATTTTGTTAATTTGGATGCTCTCTCTCTGTCTTTTGGTTAGTTTGGATAAGGGCTTGTCTATCTTGTTGATCTTCTCAAGGAACCAACTCTTTGTTTCATTAATCCTTTGTATTGTTCTCTTTATTTCTATTTTATTTATTTCTGTTCTCAATTTGATAATTTCCTGGTGTCTGTTCCTCCTGGGAGACTTTGCTTCTTCCTGTCCAAGGACTCTCAGGTGTGCTGTCAAGTCACTAGAATGGGATTTCTCCAGCTTCTTTTTGTGGGCATTTAGTGCTATGAATTTCCCTCTTAGCACTGTTTTCATAGTGTCCCATAAGTTTGGGTATGTGGTGTGTTCATTTTCATTGATCTCTAGGAACTCTTTAATTTCTTTCTTATGTATTTCTTAACTCATTGGTGATTCAGTTGAGCGTTATTCAGTTTCCATGAGATTGTAATATTTCTGTAGTTTTTTCTGTTGTTGAAATCTAACTTTAAAACATGGTGGTCTGATAGAACACTGGAGGTTATTCCAATTGTTTTGTATCTGTTGAGATTTACTTTGTGGCCAAGTATGTGGTCGATTTTAGAGATGGTTCCATGAGGTGCTGAGAAGAAGGTATATTATTTTTTGTTTGTGTGGAATGTTCTGTAGATATCAAGTTCATTTGAGCCATAACATCAGTTAAGTCCATTATGTCTCTGTTAAGTTTCAATTTGGCCGATCTGTCCAGAGGTGAAAGTGGGGTGTTGAAGTCTCCCACTATTAATGTGTGGGGTTTTATATGTGATTTGAGCATAAGTAATGTTTCTTTTACATATGTGGGTGCCCTTGTGTTTGGGGCATAAATGTTCAAAATTGAGACTTCATCTTAGTGGATCTTTCCTGCTATGAGTATGTAATGTCCTTCATCATCTCTTTTGATTGATTTTAGTTTGAAGTCTATTTTGCTGGATATTAGGATGGCTACACCAGCTTGCTTCTTAAGACCATTTGATTGGAAAGTCTTTTCCCAGCCTTTTATTCTTAGGAGGTGTCTGTCTTTGAATTTGAGGTGTGTTTCTTTTATGCAGCAGAAAGATGGGCCCTCTTTTCATATCCATTCTGTTAATCTGTGTCTTTTTATAGGTGAATTAAGTCCACAGATGTTAAGGGATAATAATGATCAGTGATTGTTCGTTCCTGTTGTTATTTTTATATTTTAGTGGTAGTTTGTGTCTACTTCTCTTCTTTGGGGTTTACTGCTGTGGTGTTATCTATTGCCTGTGTTTTCATGGGTGTATCTGCCTTCCTTAGTTTGGAATTTTCCTTCTAGTGCTTTCTGTAGGGCTGGATTTGTGGATAAGTATTGTTTAAATCTGTTTTTTTCTTGGAAGGTCTTGTTCACTCCATCTATGATGATTGAAAGTTTTGCTGGTATATTAGTCTATGCTGGCATCCATGGTCTCTTAGTGTCTGCATTATATCTGTCTAGGTCCTTCTGGCTTTCAAAGTCTCCATTGAGAAATTGGGTGTTATTCTGATGGGTTTGCCTTTATTAGTCACTTGGCCTTTTTCCTTTGCTGCCCTTAATATTCTTTCTTTGTTCTGTACGTTTAGTTGTTAATTATTATGTGGCAAGGGGACTTTTTTGGGGGGTCTAGTCTGTTTGGTGTTCTATAGGCTTCTTGTATCTTCATAGGCATTTCGTTCTTTAAGTTGGGAAAGTTTTCTTCTATGATCTTGTTAAATATATTTTCTGTGCCTTTGAGTTGGAATTCTTCTCCTTCCTCTATCCCTATTATTCATAGGTTTGGTCTTTTCATGGTGTCCCAAATTTTCTGGACATTTTGGGTCATGACTTTGTTGGTTTTGGTGTTTTCTTTGACTAATGAATCTATATTTCTTCTACTGTATCTTCAACACCAGAGATCCTCTCTTCCATGTCTAGCATTCTGTTGGTTATACTTGTATCCGAAGTTCCTGTTTGTTTACTCAGTTTTTCTATCTCCAACATTCCTTCTGCTAGTGTCTTCTTCATTTTTTCTATTCCCCTCTTCAGGTCTTGAATTGTTACCTTGCTTTTTCATGATTTTCATTCAAGGATTTATTGTTTTCTTCTGCTTTAATTGTCCTTTCCTCTATTTTTTATAGTGTTCTTCCCTTTTTTTGTTTGTCTGTTCCTCTACTTTATTTTTGATTACTTCTATATAAGGCTCTAGCCCCTTCATGATGTTACTTATAAGGTTGTTTTCTTCTTCATCTTCCATTCTGTGATGTTCATTTCTAGCTGTTGGAGAAGGGCTAGGTTCTGGTGATGCTGTATTGCTCTTTGTTTTTTTGTATATACTTCTGCCTTGACTTCTGCCCATCTCCTCTTGTGTTCATTCTTGGTCTTATCAGTGTGCTTGGTCCAGAGAGAGTTGACAGATTTAAGGAGCCTCTCTCTGGTCCAGATGGATGCTCTGGGCCAGATGGGAGCGCTGGTCCAGATGAGAGTGCTGGCCAGATAGGAGCTGGGGGGCTGGACTCTGAGTATCGGGAAGTCCCTGAAGTCTCCTTATTTTGCCTAGATGGGAGCTCCTCCTGTCCAGATGGGAGTTCCTCTGGTCTCTGGTCCAGATGGGAGTTCCAGGGCAGAATGGAATCTTGGGGCTGGTCTCTGATTCTCAAGAAGTGGCTGTGGTCTCCAGCAGATGGGTGTGGGGGCAGGGTGTGGAGACTGCAGTGTCTGCCTGCAGTCTTGGAAAAGGGGAGCCTTCCTGCAGGGCCTGCCAATTGGCAGGAAACTGGGGCCAAGCTGGTCAGGTCCTCCCAGAGTGGCCTGTGTCCAGAGGTGGGTCCCAAGGGCAGTTGCCTCTCTGGCTATAACCCCAGGCACTCACCTCTGGTCCAGATGGGAGTTCCAGGGTGGACAGCAGCTGATGGTTGGTCTCTGAGTCTCAGGAAGTGGCTGGGGTCTCAGGCAAATGAGTGTGGGTGCAGGATGTGGAGACTGCAGAGTCTGCCTGCAGTCTTGGAAAAGGGGAGCCTTCCCACAGGGCCCGCTGATTGGCAGGAAACTGGGGCCAAGTTGATCAGGTCCTCCCGGAGTGGCCTGTGTCCAGCTGTTGGACCCAGACGCAGTTGCCTCTCTGACTATAACCCAGGTACTCACTTGTGGTCCAGAAGGGAGGAAAAACTTCAAAAATTTTAAAAATCAACACAAAATACATCTGCTTTTAAAATTGACAAATCATCTGAATAAACATTATTCAAAGGAAGACATAAAATGAGTTAAAAGATAGATGAAAAAAAATTCAGTGTCACTGGTCATTATAGAAATGAAAATTTCAGTGAGGTATAAACTCATTCTAGTTAAAGTGACTATTATCAAAAAGACACTAAATGACAAATGTTGGAAACGATATAGGAAAAGCATATCACATGTTATTGATGAGACTGTTAGTTACTATGGCCAATATGGAAACCTGTAGCTAAAGTTTTACTATCCTGCCAGGTCTACAGCCACTCCAACCCAAGTAAACACACTGAGACTTATCAGTTAAAACTGCTTGGCCATTAGCTCAGGTTAACTATTGACTAGCTCTTACACTTAAACTCTGCTCATTTCTGTTAATGTTTATGTCACCACATGGTCTATGGTTTTATCTGTGTGCCATTACATGCTGCTCCCTGGACAGCAGGCTGGTGTCTCCTCCCTCAACCTTCCTCTTCCCAGAATTCTCCTTATCTTCTTATCCCACTTACCCTATACTTCCTGACTGGCTACTGGGCAATTGGCATTTTATTAAACCAGTGTACTAAAGCATTACCCCACAGCAGAAAATAACATAGTTCTCAAAAAAAAAAGTTATAAATCTCCCCTATGGCCAGAAAAGCCCCTGGTTTTATGAATATACAGAGGAAATGGCATTAATAGGCTGAAGATGCACTTGAACTCCTTTTTCATTGCAATTCTACTCCCAGGAACCAGGAAATGGAACCAGCCTAGTTTAAATGTGGATGAATGGGTAAAGAAAAGCATGACCTAAGCACACAGTGGAATAATAGTTAGCTGCAAAAACACTTAAATCTTGTGATTTGTTACAAAATTGATAAGACTGGGGAAAAATTGTTCAGTGAGATAACCTATGTTCAAAATATCCTATGGAAAAGAGTTAAAGAACATGCTTCACTGTCTGGAGTGATGGCTCAGGACTTAAGACCACTGGCTGTTTCTTAGAGGACACAGGTTTGCTTCCCAGCTCCTACATGGTGACTCACAATTATCTATAACTCCAGTTCCCAAAAATACAGCACTCTCTTCTGCCCAGGCACCAGGCACAAATGTGGTGCACAGACGTGCAATCTGACAAAACACTCATATGCATAAAATAGTAACAATAATAGTAGTAGTAAGCATGAAATTAAAGGGTACATTTCATTATGATCTCTCATGTTTTCATTTCCCAAGAGACAGGTGTCACATGGAAACAATGGAGCTAATTAAAGTAATAACACAGAGCAATGAGGCAGACAAACCAATCCTTTGTCTTCAGTCCTCTATAGAGGGGTGGCAGGACAGAGAAAACTTGGTGACTGGAGATAAAAAACATTGGGTAATACAGGAGGAATATTTGTAGTGTTCTGTACAACAGTAGCATTCCCATAATTCACAGAAATGTCTGTATATTTTAAAATATTCAAAAGAATTTTAATTATCTCAATCAGAGGAAAACGATAAGTATTTGTGATGATGGATATGCCAATTATGTAATTTGATCATATAAATTTCAAAATGTCATATTTTATCAGACAACCGTGTGTAATTATTACATACCAATAAAAACCATTTTCAAGGAAGTTATAGCATTATTTTAAACAAAGTAAAAAATTTGGGGGCAGCTTAAGAACAAGTATTAGGATTTTCCAAGCTTGATATTTCTACTCTTTCCTATATGGAATAGATTATTGGCTCACTGGTAATTCAGACAAACTATACAAGATTTTTGCCTAATTGAACTCTATTGTTTCTTGATTTAGCTCCACTGTTTTACAGGTGAGATCTGCCCTTTGGGAAATAAAGATGTTGAGTGAACATAATGAAGTATCCTTCAACTCTTTAGGATTCTCTCCAAAATATACAACCTGAAGAGCAAAGATAAGAAAATAATATCTTTGAAGCCCTGGATTAAGTCTTTCCTTCATGTCTACTCATTCCAAAAATAAGTAAGTAAATTCAGTGAAACTATGTAGTGGGAATCATTGCTTCAATATCTTTGTTTTTTTTTCTTTTTTATTAAATTATTTAACAATTTCAAACAGAAATGTATCACACTCTGGTCACATTCACCAAGCTCACCAACCCTCAGTTCAACAAGTCCCCCTCCTACTACAATCTTTTCTTTTGTATTGGTTGGGGCTTTTGTTTTTTGACCTTTTGCTTTTAACCAAGTCACCCAGAAGGTTGTAGGCATGGAACTATCCTGGTGCATTGGTGGTGATTTTACCAGTGGCTACACCACTGAATACCATGACTTTTCTTCTCCCAGCAGCCAGCACCTGGCAGAAGCCTTCCAGGAAGGATTGAGTAGCGTGAATAGTACCTCTTTCATCCAAGAATGAATGTTGATGGGTCCAATCTTGTGCAGGATTTGTGCAGTTATCCACAGCTCATGGAAGTTGATGAATGCAACAAACATGGCATGCCTAGAAGAAAGTGTTTCACAGCCCTCATCCCTATTTTCTGGTTCTTATATTTTTCCTCTTCTTTTTCCACATTCCCTGAGGCCTGAAGCAGGTAATATGAAGTAGTTTTGAGGGCCAAACACTCAACAATAACCTATTTCAGCCCCGTGTCCAACAATAATTATTTCCTTGCATTATATTCTGGTTAATAATAAAAAGAAGCTGATAAAGGCTAAAGGCAAAAATTACTCCAGGATTATGAACATAAATACTTACAAAATAGTTTGACAATATGTCCATTTAGTAAAACACAAGCAACAGGTCACACCTAAGACCTACTGCCACTCCAGTCATGAACCCTTGACGAGGTTCACAGTAACAGTCGTAAAACCCCCTGTTGTGGAATTTGGAATCTGACCTAATGAAAACACACTCTATTCCCCCAGAACTGTCATGCCACTGTTGCACCAGTGGGCATATTTTGCCCAGCAGGTTGGTATTGCATCTTGCAGTGTCCACAGCTGTGTTAAACAAACCAACTTTTTATTGGATTTGGTGCCTGCTACACAGGAGGGGGTTCATGGCTAGTACTGTACTGTGGTGAATGCAGAGACTTGTAATTGGTCATACTGAAAGACTCTGAGTGAGACAGACACCCCTATAAGCAGACAGATAGGAAGAGGGACCAGGATTGAGTAATAAAGACAATGAACTTCCAAGGTGACTGGCTAATTTCTCACCCTCCTGACCTGAGACAAAATCCTGGTAGCCAAAACAAAGGTCTCCTGTACCTTTTTCTCCTTTCAGAGTGCCCCTCTGCTGACAGACAGGCTCAGCATCTTCAAGGCCAGATCAGGACATGTTTATAAATTGTGGGCCAATCAGTTATTGTCTTTCTTCAAACTGGCCCACACTGAATTAGGGAGGGAAGTCCCTTTCAGAAATCTAAAACCTCCTATCACTCAAGGAAATACTGGGCTTCAGCTTTCTGAGTTTCTCCTCTGCTTTTTGGGATAGGGTTTTTTCCGTGGTTTGTGTTTCCTCATTCTCAATAAAAGCCTTTCTTCAACTGATGATTATGTCTGATCCTGCTTACTGTATCTGATAATTCTTTGCTACAACCTATAGAGATGGAGTCTTTTTCCTTGCAAATTAATTCTTTAATTGGAGGAAAAGGGATCCCAACAAGAATACTAGCTGGCAAAAAATATTGCTGAGAGTAAGTGATGGTGAGTGCTCAATAATGATAAGTCATCTATACAAGCCTTCTCCTAGTCAAGGCTAAGTGTACACAGTAACAAAGGGCAGGGAGAATGTAGGAGCCAGAGGATAGGGAGAAGAGCTGTGAAATGCTGTCTTCTGGACATAATACTGCTGATAAATACCATAAACTCACAGCATCTGTGGATACCTACACAAGGTCAAGCCAGATAAAAGTTTCATCAAGATTTAGGGAAGGGCTCTTAAGCCCTTACCTGTAGGTGAAGAGCCACTGGCAACTGACGGATGATAAAGGGAGTCACTTTTATTTGAGAATATGGCTGCTGGTATATTGCCCAAAACCCAATGGGTGATCACACACTCATTTATATATGGTCAGCACTAATTAGACAAAGATGGTCAATAATAATAGTAATAATAATAATAATAATAATAATAATAATAATAATAATAGTAAAAGCAGATATGAAATCAGAAGTGAAACAAGATGGTAGGTCCCAGGGGCCATTGGAGGGAGATAGAGGCAATAAATGAGATCCATGAGTGAGATTTTCAGTGAATAAATAAAAATATAATTTTAAAAAACTTTTGTAAAATTTACATAAGTAAATATTCAACCCAATATTTCTAAATGTATTTCACAGACACAGGTTTTCAAGGCTCTTATAGTTGTGTTGTGAGATTCTTACTCTAGATAAGATTTCTGTATAGGAATCCTAGGGAAAAGAAAAGAATGTTTCAGTGATGATTGTGGAAGTTATTTTAGTCTAATAGGATAAACCTCATAGGATTTATAGAAGTCTCACAAAAACTATAAGATTTATAACACATTTAAAAATTGGATAGCTGAAAATAAATTGCAAGCAGAATTTTGAGCTTCAAAATAACTATAGGAGACAGACTAAGAAAACTACTAACTTAAACCTATACACACATGTCATCATTTATGGAAAATGCTGGACATTGCAAAGACAATGGGGAAGAAGCCAAATATGAGCACAAAGGTCATGGGAGAGTCACTTCAGAGCAACACTCAGAATGAAACCACAAAGACTGTGCTAGTCAGCTCCTCATTGCTGTCACAAAGTACTTAAAAGATGATTGGAGGGACAATGGGTCCATTTTGATTCAATGTTTTATGGGTACTGTCCATTAGTATATGGCTCCACTATTACGGACTTGTGGTAATGCAGAATATCATCACTACAGGAAGCAAAGATATCCTGAGAGCTGTATCACATTCACAATAACAAGCTCATGTTAAATCTGCTTTTATTCCTTCTGAGTTCCAACCTACTAGATGGTGCTCCCCAGATGTATGGTGGAATTCTCATCTAAAGTGCTGTCCTTCATGCCAATCTACTCTGGTAGTACTGTCTTAGACAAATCCAGAAGTGTGACTCACTAATCTCCTAGACATCTCAAAATACAGTCTATTGGTGAAATTATTAAGGTGACTCCACATAGTTAAAAGGGAGGTTTATTTTATGGCATAACTTACAAATGAAAGGATAGGTAGATTGTAGGGTCTGGCAAAGGTATGGCTCAGTCTGGCGGTGTTCTTTGAAGAACTCTGCTTGGTCTACCTCCAGCATCCAGGGTCTGGGTACCAAGAGATCCTTCTCCTTTGGATCCTGGGTCATCAGCATCCTCTCTCGGCCCCGCCTTGTAGGCATGACCATTAACGAAGCCTCAATGGGGGTTGGAACTTCCAGGCCAATGCTGGAATGGCTCTCCACTACAACAGTCAAAAACTAAGATTAACCATTACGTATACCTAAGTAGGAGTCAACCCATCTATGGAACAATGTTTTCTACGTGCGTCGTTTACCTTCCTCTCAGTTCACAAGTATTCCAATTCAGAGGTGGAATACTTAAGGAACAGCATCTAAGGAACAACAGAAGCCTCAACCACAGGACTTCTCAAACTAGATAAAGTTCTGCGTGTTACATCTGATCCTGATGTGATTTGATTTAAATTTACAAAGAAATCTCTAGAGAGTAAAGATGAGTTTATGGTGCATCTGAGAAGACAGGTGTTTCAGCGGATGGAAAAGACTATAGCAGATTAAATTCCCTCAAAAGTACATTCTATTTTGGTTGCTTTTCAGAATATTACCATTCTTTCATCAAAAGCCAGAGTCTATCTACTTGAACACTGAATGTACTTCATGACTGTCTTAACTAATGGAATATGGCAGAAATAATTCATTTGACATGTAAGGTTAGGTGTAAAAAGTGTGGTTATCTTACAAGCCTTTTTTAAGCTCTGAGACACCATATACAATGTCCATTATTCTTAAGCTAGTATATTTGATAGAACATTTGGAAAGACCAAATAAAAATGTGGGGAGTTGATGTCCAAGAAGAACCAGCTATATTAGCCCCACTGTTCAAGATATACTGTACATGTGAGTGAAGAATCTTATAGATGATCTGAAAGCCAGTTAATGTATGACTCACCATCATGAGATGATAAGTCGTTTACAGAAGTGTCAAGTTAAGCTGCTCACAAATGTCTAACCCACATAAAATATCTGATAAAAAAATTGAAGGTAAATCTGGTACTTTAGACCATTAAATGCTATGCTGATTTAACACACCCCAGGAGTATCTGACACTGTGCAGTAATTCAGCCTCTGAATAGAATGAAATTTATGTAGATGTTGTGAAAGGATGGTGTTGCAGGGTAGTCATTCAATAGATGGACTTGGGAAACCTACTAATACATTAAGAAATTAAGGCATACTTCCATCTCATATAATGACTGAAAGATAACAGTATGGGGATTAAATAATTTAATACTGAAAGCAAATTTTTCAAAGATTTATATTGTTTCTATATATAACTGGGGTCAGGTTATGAGCCTGAAAAATAGTGCAGAGGATTTTCTTCAGGAATTTGGCTTCCCTATCTCTGGGACAGCTTTAATGGAAAACCCTGATCTCTGTTATTTTCAAAATATTACCTAGAGCCAGACTCTAATTCTAAAAATTATGAAATTCCTAACTCTCCATGTTGGACCCCTATTCTCAGGAATCAACTATCTAAACTACTTTTATTTTTGCCACCATTGAATAAGCAACATTTCATGCATGGCTTTTAGTCAATATGTGTTGAATTCCTGAGCAAGTTGCCCATGACTGATAAAATGTAGATGATCAACTGGAAGTATTAATATTGAAAACTACAATGAATAAATCATTTATAAATTCAGAAAAGGAAGAATTAAGAAAGAGTAGATGTATGCATGTTTATTAAAATAAATGTGAAAGTCAAAGGAAATGAAAGTGAAGTGGGATTGAAATGAATTGTAAGACAGGGTGATGACTGACCTAAAGTAGTAAGCTTATACAAATCTGTTCTCTAAAGAGTGAAAATAATTACTTATATATTCATTTAAATAGCTACTTTTGAATAATAAACTCAATTACCAATAGAGAATAAAATGTTTGCAATAAAACTGTTATCTTTGTAATACATACACACACACACACACACACACACACACACACACACACACACACATATCTATATATCTCCTGGGTTTCATTTTTCAAGAATGAAATATCCCACTCACAACTGAGCTGGACTTTTTGCTCCAAAGTTTCTTCATGGCATTTTTCATTTCTGCATTCCTCAGAGTGTATATTAAGGGATTCAGCATTGGAGTTATGAAAGTTAAAACCACAGTCACAGACTTATCTATGGGAAATGTAGAAGTAGGCCGTGCATACAGGAAGATGCAGGGAACAAAGAACAAAACAACCACAGTAATGTGGGACGCACATGTATACAATGCTTTGCGCTTCCCTTCCAGACTGTGTGCCTTAAGGGAGTGCAAAATGACTCCATAGGAAACTAGAAGAATTAAGAAGGTGACAGAACAAATTGCCCCTCCATTAGCTATCATACAGAGTCCAATGAGATAAGTATTGGTACAAGCTAGCTTTAGCAAGGGGTACATATCACACACGAAGCTGTCAATGATATTTGGACCACAGAAAGGGAGCTGATAAATGAAAATAAACTGAATTAAGGAGTGAACAAAGCCTCCAATCCAGGCCACCAATAGCATGAGAACACACACCCGCCTGTTCATGATGGTCAAATAATGAAGAGGTTTACAGATGGCCACATAGCGATCATAGGCCATCACCACCAGAAGAATGACCTCAGCTCCAGCAAATAAATGATCTATAAAAACTTGAAACATACAAGCCTGGAAGGAAATGGTCTTTGTTTTATAGAGCAAGTCAACAATCATTTTGGGAGCAATGGCAGTAGAATAGACAGTATCTATAAAAGACAAATAAGCCAGAAAAAAGTACATAGGAGAGCCCAGGGACTGGCTGGCCATGATGGTCACCATGATGAGCAGATTGCCCATTACAGTCACAATGTAGATGAGCAAGAATGTGACAAACAGAACCTTTTGGCCCTCAGGGTTCTGGGTGAGGCCCAGGAGGATGAATTCAGTTACATTGTTCCTCTTTTCCATAAGTTCTTCTGAAGGTTATGAACTCACTCAGGTGTCAGAGCCTGTACATAAGAGCAAATGATTTATTTGAAAGGATCCTAATTCCATGTCATAATGTGGTGATTTTCTCAACAATTCTCCCAAGCTTGGTTACACAGGTAGTTTGAATCCCTTTCCCCATTGTCCCACTTTTTATCAAAACTCCTTCTACAACCATAACAGTGAATTTCAGGGTTCTGTCTGCCAGATACTTGGGTGATTTATGACTGAAATGGTCCAGTGAACATATAATCATAGCTAGATGTAAAGTAATATATAAATACAAATCATAAAACTTTGTGCAATTGTATCAGTCACAGTTTGATTGTTCTTTAAATTCTCATTTATTTAGTTGAATCTCAAACTTTCTTAGATATGTAAGTGAGCAAAAAAAATTATCCTATTCATGAAAACACATAAAGGCAATGTTATAAAAAATATGCACATAATCTCAAAGTGCAACAGTGATGGTTGCTTGACAGTGTGTGCTGTATATTTTACCAAAATAAAAAATAATGAAACCTCTATTAACACCTGAACATTTAAAAATACCATATGCATAGTAACAGTTTATTATAGTGTTATATTCTCCAAATTAAATTAAAGTTACTTTATATTATAAAATATTACTGTAAAATGATGTGTGATGGTATTTGTTATGTTTTATCATAGGTTTTCTTTATCTTAGAACACATTTCTAAACATAATACACTTGAAGATACTGTTTTAATTGTATTTTTTCTAGCACTACCCTATAAAATGAAAAGGCATGCATATGGTAACTAATTCTTGGCCCTGGAATAAAAGTCTTCTAATATAACTTAAAGGTATAATTAAGGATGGTACACAACTCATTCAAAATAAGTTGAGGTGTAACTTAGTTTGGTGAAGATAAGATGGTATTGCAACCATATCAATCCAGGTCCAATGGCAAGGACAGGGTGAGAATATAAACAGTCACTGAGATTTTAAATCTTACACAGAAATCTGGCTCATTTAGCTTGTACTTAAAACTATTATTTCCATTTTAAAGGCATTTTAGTTTAAAATGTGGATTTACTTACTTACATTTGACTTCAAATATAGTTGAAAAACTTGATGTGTCATCGCATATAAGAGTTATTGTTGAGAATATAACAAGCAAGTTTAAGGCTTCCCTCTACTCGAAATAAGACTGTTATAATACATTGATTCCAATATGCATAGTACTGAATAATCTTAAAATTGTACTTTGTTTTGCATTACTGTGGCATTTACGTATCTGCATCAATGTGGTTCATATCAAATAGTTAATGGCTTTTATTTTGTATTCTGAGGCAATTTCAATTCCCAAAGAGAATGCATCTATAAGGAAAAGGTACTTAATGATGAACCTCAAAATATTTCACTGAATGTTCAAACTCTCCCTAAAGCACTTGCTCCAAATTAAATTATCCAAGGATTCATGCCCTTCATTCCCAAGAGAAATGATGTCTTTTACATACTCCATCCAATGGAGTTTGTATGTTCAGAGACATACATGGACAATTATATCAGGATAATCCAGTGGAAGAAAACATAAATCTAATAGGAAGTAACAAATTACCTATCAAAAGCAAAAATATTATGTTGTATTAATAAGAACCTAATCAATTCAACCAACTTAGATTTGAAATTTTAAATCCAAAAGGCACTCACATTAAAAAGGGGAAAAACTCAAGGCTTTCTATAAAATGAATTTACTTAGAATATATATCATAAATCATTGTTTATCAACTTACTAAATGTCTTGACACAATTTGAATGAGATGATGCTCATATGTGCAATGTCCAAGTTTATTGAAAAATTATACAATAAAATAAATTCAGAAATATTTGATTCTTAATTTTCACATCCTTTTAATTACATGGAAACACTGAAAATCTAAATCTTTCTATATTCTCAAATCTATACAATACAAAAATGTATAGAATACACATGAGTAATCCATTTAGTATATCAAAGACACCGAGGTTACTTGTAGAATTCTAAGAAATGAACATCACCTAGAGAAGAAAGTAATAAAAACTAGAAGAAACCAAACAAGAAAATAGTCAAAATTCAAAGGAGGTGGAATATTGCCAGAAATACCACAAAAGAGCAGCCACACTAATTCTTTTTCAAATTATTCTCTCATGCATTACGTCCCAACCCCAATTTCTCCTCTCTCCACTCCTCTCAGGCCTCTCTCACCTCCCTTCTACCCCAGATCCACTCCTCCTCCATTACTCTTCAAAAAACAAGAACAGGTCTCCCAGGGATATCAAGTGAAAAGGAGGAGAAAGGATTGTAGGACCCTGAGGGTCAAGGGTACTATGTGAACACAGCCCACAGAATCAACTAAGCAGGGCTCATAGGGGATCATAGAGACTGAAGCAGCAATCATAGACCTTGTAAGGATCTGCGCTAGGTCATCTGCACATGCATTATGATTGTATAGCTGGGTGTTCTTGTGGTACTCCTAACAGGGAGTATGTTTGTTGGGAGGGATGTCTCTGACTGACTCTTTTGCCTGCTCTTGTGACCCTTTTCCTCCTACTGGGTTGCCTTGTCCATATGAGGGGTTCTGCCTAGTCTTATTGTAACTTCTTATGCCACACTAATTCTAAGCACCAAGGACAGAGATTTGAGATTCATGGTTTTTAAACTTAATTTATTCTTTGAAATTTTCATGCACCTATACAATGGGTCCTTATTATATGCATCACTCAAACCTTCCTCAAATCCCATGATGACATCTCTCTTCATACTTCATGTCTTCCCTTTACAAATCTTTTTTTTATTATTTTTATTTTCTTATTATTAAGGAATTTTTTTATTCATTTTACATACCAACCACAGATCCTCCTGTCTTCCCTCCCCTATCCCTCCAGCCTCCCCACAGTATTGAACCTACATCCCATTCCTATAAAAAAATAAAGTCTTATTAATAAAAGAAACCAGCACCCACCACCTACCAATAACTCTTCAGCTAGAAAGAGTCACTTTACTTTATGACAGTCAAGAAATACATTAACAATGTCCATTCCATAAACTGTTAATAGAGTATTTTCTCTGAATCTGTCAAATGTTTATGGAATGGACATTGTTAATGTATTTCTTGACTGTATATATTATATATACTTATCGTACTTATTGTATATAGTTTTTCTTATATTAGTTATAACCTTCTTATTATTTTAGAATTTTAGACAAAAAAGAGGAAATGTGGTGATCTATTGTATACCTTAGTAAAATTTGCCTGAAGATCAGAGGACAAAACAAAGCACTAGATTAAACACAGATGCTGTGGATGTTTTTCTGTATGCTATGAATATGTGTTGCTCTGGTTGGTTAATAAATAAAATGCTGATTGGTCAGTAGCCAGGCAAGAAGTATAGGTGGAGTAAGCAGAGAGGAGAATTCTGGGAAAAGGAAGGCTGAGTCAGGAGATGCCAGCCTTCAGTCTAGGGTGCAGCATGTAATAGTACACAGGTAAGGCCACTGAACATGTGGCAACATATAGATTAACAGAAAAGGGCTGTGTTTAAATGTAGGAAATAGTCTGTGGTAGGCCTGAGCTAATGGCTGAGCAGTTCTAATTAATATAAGCCTCTGTGTGTTTATTTTACAAGCAGTAGCAGGTACCCTGGGGCTTGGCAGGAACAGAGAAAATTTCAGCTACACATAGAGGCCAGGCAGTGTTGGCATACATCTTTAATTTCACACTCTAGTGGGGGTGGGCAGAGAGCCATTTCAAAGCTAACCTAGATTACATGAGATTGATTCAGTATAGAAAAGAAATAGAACCAGGAAGTGGTGGCACAAACCTTTAATCCCAGTACTTGGGAGTCGCATGCCTATAATCCCAGCACTTGAGATCTCATGCCTTTGCTATCAGTATTTGGGAAGAACATACACCTTTAATCCTACAGCTAAGAAGGAAGTGATATAGCTAGGCAGAAAAAGGTATATAAGGCATGAAGAGACAAGAACTAAAAGCTTCTTGGCTGGGGAGCCCTTTTCAGCTAGACTCCCTTCACCTAGAGGCCTTTAGGTTAGAGAGCCTTTTCAGGCTGAGGAGTCCTAAAGGTAAGAGGTGGCTGTGGCTTGTTCTTTTGTCTCTCTGATCTTTCAGCATTTTACCCCAGAATCTGGCTCTGAGCTTTTATTAAAAGACTTATTAGAATTCATGTTATAGAACATTGACTTTATATCTGCTCTTTGGTTGAAATTTTAAAGAATTTTCTGGTAGAGTTTTCATTGACTCATCTATGCAATCACATTGTCTGCAACAAAAAGAAAAGATTCTGCTTCCTTTCCTATATGTATCCCTTTATTTTATCCCTTTAAATTGCTTTTCTTGCTAGGATTCTAAGGGCTATATTGAATACAATTGTAAGAACCAAAATGTCAGAATGCCTGCTTTAAGATAGTGTCTTCTATTTAAGACTAAGAGCTGCACTTATGAAACATTAACCATGTAGCCACCTAGAAAAGGCCTATGCAAAAATACTAGTTGATATTCAATGTAGATGGAGGAAATCTCATTAAGATCCCACTCATAAATGAAAACATACAATTAATACCTCTCCTTTCCCCACCCAATTTTTTTTATTGATTTAATCTGGTGCACATTTTGTAAAAGTAACCATAGTTACTTTAGATTCACATGTTCATGAGTTTAATGTGATATGTCATGTTATGTCACAGCACTCCTCTCCATCCTCAGGGTCTTACATTCTGTCTTTGTAATCCTTCTTTATGTGCCTTTGATCCTTCAAGGGAGGTGTTGATATAGGTGGCACATCCCCCACTGAGCACTCCTATAACTTATTGTTAGCACTTTGTTCATTTATGATTCTCTGCACTAACAATTATCCACCATATTAGGAAGATTCTATGATTAAGACTGGAAGCAGCACTAATAAATAGAAAAATCTTTTTAGAATATGGATTAACCAATAGAAAAATTTCTGCCATAAATTAAACAGTGAAGGGGAAGATGAATAGGAAGCTCACTTATACAACTTAAGTAAAGCATAGCTCTCTGAACAGATGAAGATAGGTTTCTTCTGTATCCCAGAATCTAATCAATATTTATATGTATAATTCAGCTGTCATTTGGCTTAAAATGGCTTATTAGGAAATGTTATCATTTATACTATTTTCTATAGAAAAAAATATCTTACTGTTTAAAATAATCCTAGACTTTTGAATTATAACCTGTTTTTATGTTTAAGCTATCTGTGTATTATTTCTCCTGCAGCTGTACATAAAATGTTTTTACATTCAAAAAAAAGGGACAAATACTACAGAATTGTAATTACTATAGAATATACAAATTTATAAAGACAGAAGGACTAGACATTATCTCAAGATGGAGAAGAAAGGAATATAGAGCAATGATTTCCTAAGTACAGAATTTCTGTTTTATGTGATGGAAAAGTCCCACAAATGGTCAGTAGTATCAGGATATAATATCATGAATATAATAAATCAATATAATTAATGTAATTAATGAATATCATAAATATAATTATTGAATAAAAAGAAAATGTCATACAGTCTTGCCTACAGCCTGATCTTAAGAAGAAATTTGTTTTTTTTTTCTTTTTAAAATCGTTTTATTTATTTATTCTTCGTGGCTTTCAATTTATGAATCTCAATCTCATTCATCTCCTCGTCCTTTAGTGTCCACCCTCTGCCCTTGAACCTCCCCTCAAAAAATAAAAAATAAAACTTAAGAGAAAAGAAAAACAGGAAAAAAGAGAAAAATCTCATTGCAGAAGCTGAAGTGTGACACAGTGAGTCACACAGTTTACTCTTTAGTCCACATGCCTTTACTTTCAAATGTTTATTGTAAAGTGTCACTGATCTGGTTTGAGGCATCTGGTTTCTGATACACTATCTATAGTGAGCCCTCACTGGAACTTCTCTTGGATTTCCAGTTGTCCCCTGTGTTGTGGAGATCCTGCAGCTTTGGATCTGTAGGACCAGTCCCTTCACTTGTTCCAGTTCTCTGAGTCCCTGCTCTCAGATGACTTTAGCTTGTATCAAGTTGAAATAAAACTGTTCAATACAATATTCATTTCCAAACACACCAATTATTTCTTCTTTAGGATCTATGCCTTTCCTAGCAATGAGTTTCAACTATGTGTATATAGCATCAGGCATGAATTGCCTCCTATGGAGAAATCTTCAAATCCAATCAAGAGAACAGTCGGTTACTCCCACAATCTTGTCACTCATATATCAGTGGGTATATCATGCATGGTTGCTCATACTGTTTCATTTAGAGACCTGCACTGGATATCTTTTATCCCCTAGAAACTTATATATCAATTCCAGCACTACAAAAACTAGATAGCGGGGAGAGTTTCCTGGTCAATTCAAAATTTATCACTCCTTTCAAACATAGTGAGTGGTGTTCTCCACAATAGTATATTAACATCTAGTTGTGACAGACAACCAAAACCAAAGCAGTAGCCTAAAATTTGATAAATTCATGGTGTCATTCTAAAAAAGACATCATTTCTACAGGTATAATGAGTGCAAGGTAATATGGACTGGTTTGATGTAACAAAAGAAGAAAATATAAGAAAGCTTTGGTTCTCAGGAAACAACTGGGGGTACAAATTTTTGTTTCCTAACTTAAAAAAATATTACTATACTAAACAAATTAAAAGAGGATCATATTGCTAAAATTCAAATAATACACCCAGAAATAGTCAAACCTCATGCTTTCTACATAGCAGCTATACTTTAGCACTTCAAGATGAAGGGAAGACAGGTAGTATATGCCCATACAAACATACAGTAAGAAGAAAACCAAACCACATTTCAGCCTCCTATTCCAGCCTAAGCAATGAGAAATAAACATACTTTTCCAAGAATTGATGAGCTTAGTTTCCAAAGAAATTATT
This sequence comes from Onychomys torridus, assembly GCF_903995425.1. Classification (NCBI taxonomy): domain Eukaryota; kingdom Metazoa; phylum Chordata; class Mammalia; order Rodentia; family Cricetidae; genus Onychomys; species Onychomys torridus. The sequence goes on from NC_050446.1 coordinate 65,130,595, forward strand.
GATGGCAGATTTTGTATGGAATTGATTGCTTTTGATTAGGGAGTAATGTGTAAATAATGATGGAAATTGGGTTGAACATAGAGAAAAATCGCACATGAACATAGCTGCACCAAAGCACCACATTATAGGAAATTCCTCAGCAAGAATAAACCCAAAGATATCTAATTAAATGGGTTGGTCCATCATATGTCATGAATTTACTATAGGACAACCCTAGGAATTTTAAATTTCACTCATAATTTCTTCAATAACATTCAATACACAATAATATCTTCTTCAATCTCATGAATCACTGTTCATGTCTAGTTACATTCTACTGTCATTGGACAAAAATGTAAGGAAGTATTGCAATATTCTTGTGTTTAGCAAGACTTGTTACATGTCCTAGAATATGATTTATTTAAAATGTTCTAAGGGATGCTAGAAAAAAATCTATAGTTAGCAATATTTGGCTTGAATATTTTATAGATGTGAGTTACAACCTGTGATATGAAACCATCTAATCTGTGATACGATTCAATTTTCATGTTTATTTATTTTTGTCTGCGTGAGATACTAAAGTCACCATTATTGTTATGTGGAAATTAATCAGTACATTTATATCCAGTAGCATTTGTTTTATATTCTTCCAGATCTTTAGAAAAGAACTAACTCGAACGATCCCAGACTTTCACAATTGGTATGAAGCTAAGGAGCACTAATAAAGTCACTTTATCATTCTGATACCAAATCCTAAAAAAAAAAAAAAAATGCAACATAAAATTATAAGCTAAGCTCCTAATGAAGATAAGCATAAAAAGTGCTTGGTATAATATTTGCTAATAAAATTCAAAGACACACAAAAATTCATCAATATCTAGTTGGCTTAGTTTAAGTAACACAAGAATGGTTCAACACAAACAAATCAAAATATGTAATATAGCAACAATGCAAGTATATAAATCACCTTTTATGTAGATTCACTTCATGATAATATTCACTTCATGTAATAGAAGATGTAAGCATCACCATAATATAGGCTACACCCAACAATACACTGCATAGGGTAAAATCTCAATCACTCCCACAAAAATCATGATGAGCTCAATGTATCAATTTCTCCATTAATTATTTTACTTTTATCTTCTTTTGAGAATTTTATGCATAAATAGTATATTTACATAATTTTACATATCCTCCCCCTCCAAGTCCTCTGTTGACACATTCCCTTTCAAATTTGTGACCTCTTCTTTAATATTGTTAAATATATGTAATTCTCTGCCATGTTGTGTGTGTGTGTGTGTGTGTGTGTGTGTGTGTATGTGTGTGTGTGTGTTGAGCTCATTGAGCATTGTTCATAAGTACAAGTGTTTAGGCTAACCACTAGGAACTGGATAACATATAAAGGGAGTCACTGTTGGAGAAGTCTGGTTAAACTGATTTTCTGTCTCTTGGTACCCATTAATTACATTTACTGCTTCATCTGTAGGTGGGGCTGTGTGGGATTTTTTCTATCCCTGTTGGAATGTCAAATGTGTTGTCATTGAGCAGGTCATGTTTAAGCAACAGATCTCACAGGTGAAGTTCTCTGCCACATATAGAAGACACCATCTTACAGCAATGTCCTGGTCCTGAGCCTCTTATAATCTTACTTAATAGGACTCTATCCCTTGGTGTCTTAGTGAGATTTAAAAAAAAAATCAAAGAAATGATAAAGGGATGAAAATAGGAATGAAGATAAATTATATTTATTTGCAGATGATATGAACATCCACCTGAAACCTTGGAAACTCAATTAAAAAGTCATAGATACAATAAATGATTTCAGCAGAGGATCAAGGTAGAAAATAAAAAATCAACATCTACAAATCAATTGCTTTCATAGATGGAAATAATGAACATGCAGAAAAAGAAATAAAGAATATATTCTTATTTACAAGCACCTAAAACTTGATTTTTGATGAAGATGCCAAAAACAGACACTTGGAAAAAAGTCAGCCTCCTCTACAAAAGGTGCTGTGAAAACTAGACTCCCAAATTTTGATAATGATCCATGAACATTTCCTCTAACCCTTTACAAAGACCAATTCCAAATGAATCAAAATCCTTAATGCTAGACCCCAAATTCTGGGATTCTCTAAGAAAAATATTTTAAAGTTTGGACAAGATGTTTCCATAAAGGACTGTTATGACTCAAAAAATAGTGTCAGAATTGACAAAGAAGAATGTGTAGAATTAAAAGGTCAGCATCTAAAAGAAGAAACAAACAGTTTACTAAATAGAAGAAAATCATTACTAACTATACATCTCGCAGATTTATAGGATTAATACCTACATACAAGGAACTAAACAATCCTATACTAAGAAATCAAACATCCCAATCATTCAATTGTTTACTGAACTGAATAGCTCTCAGTGTATGAAGAAAGGACCAATAGGTGTGTGCAATCATGTTGAACATCATCAGCCATCAGGGAAAGACAAATTGAAACTATACTGAGATTCCATCTCATCTTAGTAATAATGCCTACTATTTTTAAAGGAAGTTAACAAATGCTAAGATGTAGACAAAAGAGAAAACTTGTACACTGCTGGTAGGTATGTAAATTAATCCAGCCACTTTTGAAACCAGAATGGGGAATGGTTACTTAAAAACCTATAACTAGATCTACCATGTGAGCCAGATATAATTTCTACGTATTTAATCCAATGCATTTTATGCCCGTCAACATTATACAGACATCCTTCCACATCAGTGTTTACTACAGCTCATTCACAAATGCCTAAATAACAGAATCAACCCCTAAGGTATAGAATCAGCCTAGATGTCTATTAACAGAGGAATGAACAAGGAAGACCTGTTATACAAATATACAGGAATTTGTATTCAGCCATAGAAAGAAAAAAAATTGTGTACTTTGAAGAAATATTGATCCACCTAGATATTATACTATTAAATAAAAAGTCAAATTCATATGACAAATATTCCATGTACTCAATCATATATGGATTACAGTATTTCTTTAGATACTGCTACGTAAATAATATTTTTGAATCTCAAATTAGAACTTTATTGAACAGGCTCCTTGGACTAAAGAGAACAAACTCTCCAAAGACATATATTTCAGCACATGAACATAAATATGTTTTCCTATTCTGACCACTCATACCAATGGTGAGGTGAAAATGCCAATTACCTTCATTAAGACTTTCTACAATACATATACACATCAAAACATTATCTTTTTTTTGTTTGTTTTTTATTTTGTTTTTTGAAACAGGGTTTCTCTGTGTTGCTTTGCCCCTTTTTCCTGGAACTCATTTGGTTGCCTAGGCTGACCTCGAACTAACAGAGATCCTACTGGCTCTACCTCCCGAGTGCTGGGATTAAAGGCGTGCACCACCACTGTCCAGCTAAACTTTTTGTTTGTTTGTTTTTTTGAGGCAGGGTTTCTCTGTGTAGTCCTGGAACTCACTCTGTAGACCAGGCTGGCCTCAAACTCACAGAGTTCTGCCTGCCTCTGCCTCCCAAGAGCTGGGAGTGCACCACCACCTCCCAGCCATTATCTTTTAATTTATAAATATACACAAAAATATCATAAAATAAGTTTAAATTCATGAAATAAAAATATATAAAAAGACAAAAGCCTAGCTCATAAAAGAACTTGCACTAAGCCAGGTGGTGGTGGTGTATTGCCTTTATACTTTATACCAGCACTTATGAGGCAGAAGAAGGTGGATCTTTGTAAATTCAAAGCCAGCCTGGTCTACAGAGCTAGTTCCAGACAGCCAACATTATAAAGGGGTTATTTTGAAACCTTGTTTAAAAACAAAAATAAAAAAATTAAAAAAAAAACCTTACAGTATTATGTATTAAGCCTGTAGAATAGTCTTGATTTTTAAACATGAAGCATAATCCACTTAAACATGAAGACCACAGTTTCAGAAAAAAAGAAATAACAAAAGAGAATAACAATGAAAATGCAAATGCTTCGGGGCAATTGTCCCTTGCTTCCGTGAAAGAATGAATGTCATGTTCTACAGGAAGAATATAGCTCTCCTACCAAAGTGATTTTAGTGCTCCAAAGTCTCCTCGTGGCATTTTTCTTGTCTGCATTCTTCAGGGTATAGATTAAGGGGTTCAACATAGGAGTAATTAAAGTTAATACCACAGTCACAGACTGATCAATGGGAAATGTGGAAGTAGGCCTGGCAAACAAGAAGATGCAAGGAACAAAGAATAAAATAACCACAGCAATATAGGACGCACATGTATACAAAGCTTGGCACTTCCCTTCCAGACTGTGTGCCTTAAGGGAGTGCAAAATGACTCCATAGGAAACTAGAAGAATTAAGATGGTGACAGTACAAATTGCCCCTCCATTAGCTATCATACAGAGTCCAATGAGATAAGTATTGTTAAAAGCTATTTTTAGCAAGGGATAAAAATATCTTACAAAAAGTTGTCAATGATATTTGGACCACAGAAAGTGAGCTGATAAATGAAAATAAACTAAATTAAGGAGTGAACAAAGCACCCAATCCAGGCCACCAACAGCATGAGAACACACACCCGCCTGTTCATGATGGTCAAATAATGAAGAGGTTTACAGATGGCCACATAGTGATCATAGGCCATCACCACCAGAAGAATGACCTCAGCTCCAGCAAATAAATGATCTATAAAAACTTGAAACATACAAGCCTGGAAGGAAATGGTCTTTGTTTTATAGAGCAAGTCAACAATCATTTTGGGAGCAATGACAGTAGAATAGACAGTATCTATAAAAGACAAATAAGCCAGAAAAAAGTACATAGGAGAGCCCAGGGACTGGCTGGCCTTGATGGTCACCATAATGAGCAGATTTCCCAATACAGTCACAATGTAGATGAGCAAGAATGTGACAAACAGAACCTTTTGGCCCTCAGGGTTCTGGGTGAGGCCCAGGAGAATGAATTTGGTTACATTGTTCCTCTTTTCCATAAGTTCTTCTGAGGGGTTTGAACTCATTCAAGTGTCAAAGCCTGCAGATAAAAAAGCACATGCTGAATTTTAAAGTAATCCTAAGTCCCATGACCAAAAATCTATCAGTAGGTAACTGCTCTCATGGAATAGTATAATCTGTCCCCTATATTCTTATCTTTATATCCATACATTAGTACATATCTCAGCCCTCAGTTGAAAAGCTTCTTTTAGCAGTAGATAGAAATTCAAACAGAGACACACAACTGGTAGACTATGTAGATAACTGAAGACTGTGGAGTCTATCTGTAGTTGGGACATATAAACCCTCCCCAAGGATAGTTGCAGAAATGGGACCAAAAGTTATGAGTCAGAGATAGTAGAAGTCTGTAGTGAAATAATGTTTGCCAGACACGATAGGGACACTACACACATGACCTCACAGTGGGTATGACTGTATACACAAGAACTATATGTAATCAAACCAGTAAAATCACAGAATGAATATCAAAGGGGCTCACAAATTCCCACCACTAACTGAGAAAGAGCTTGCACACTGCTCACATAAGAAGCTCCTCAAAAAACTGAGTGTTTGATGGGAATAGGAAGAGGCAGGGTGCTGGGGAGGTTCTCAGGAATCCACAAGGTTGACCCCACCTTGGTCTGCTGGCAGTGGTCCAGAGGGTGCCTGGAACGGTCTACCCTGGTGACCAGCCTAGCATATCCTATCTGTCTGTCATCATAGAGCCTTTGTCCAGGGACAGATGGAGGCAGATACAGAGATCCATGGACAGGCACCAAGCTGAGCTCCTGGAACCCAATTGATGAGAGAGAGGAGAGATACTGCAGGCAAGGGACATCAAGATCATGATGGGAGGACCTGCAGAGATGACTGGCCACACTAGTGGAAGCCCATGAACTGTGGACTGGTAGCTGTGGAGCCCCCATGGGACTGGACTAGGCCCTCTGGATACATAAGACAGTTGTTTGGCTAGGACTATTTGGGGGCCACCCAGACAGGTGGATCGGGATCCGTCCCTGGTCTATGGGTAGGCTTCTGGCATCTAGTGCCTGTGTTGTGACACCTTGCACAGCTTTGGTGCAGTGGGAAGGGGCTTGGACCTGCCTAGGCTCAGGGTGCTGGGCTCTGCAGACTCCTCATGGGAGACCTCGATTTTGGGAATGTGGGGATGCAGGGTAACTTGGGAAAGAGAGCTGGGAGGGGAGGAGGAAGGAGGGGGTCTGTGAATAGCATGTGGAGTGAGTAGAAAATTTCTTAATAAAAAAAAATGAGTGTTTGGATTACTCTCATGCTATCTCTCACCTTGTTTTCACAAACGTCCTCCTTCAGACACCATAATGAAACATTAGGATGAAAAGATCTTCTGAGCCCCAAACACTGCTTTCTTTAGACAGTTCCTCACAAAGACTAGAAGCTGTGGTTTATGCATACTTTTTTGTTTTCCCAAAACCATTTTTAAAAATTATGCATTTTAGTTAATCAATATTATACTGTATGAAAAAAGAAACATCTTACAAATATTGGTGAGACTTCCAGATTTTTATGTACTCAACAAATAAACTGTTAATGGATGTTTTAAACATGTGAATCTGATTAATGGCAAATAAAATAAATAGAATACAGTTGCAAAAGCCAGTGCCATATGAGAGAAACAAACTGCATACTGTGTGAGTAGATGAAATACTAGGAAACACTTTCAAACTGCAGTTTTCTACAAATATAGATAAGGAAATTTATATTTTAATGTGGACACTAATTGAAACACATGAGGAAAGTCTTTGCCTGCACATTCCTACTTAATTACTTTATAGGAAGAGTTATATCATTTGAAAATAGAAGTTCTTCTCAAATACAAAACAATTCTCCTGAAACTAATTTATCCATGACATAAACTCCAATTAAAAATTAAATGATATCATTGGATTTCTCGTCTTAAATATGAATTTTTAAGTGTCATATGTTTTCTTACTCAGTTTCTTTGAAGTAAAGAAAGTATACTATCTCTAAAACCTAAAAGTATCCAAATGAACATGGTGAAAAATTAAGATAAGCAGTTGACAAAGAAAGTGGATTTCCTGTGTTATGCATGTTATTGCCAATTTTGCTTTGCCTTAGTGAAAAAGAGCACCTGGAGCTTTTCAGATGTTGAGATACAATTTCTGATTTGGATTATCAATCTCCAGAATCTTTATTGAACAATCATGTGATCCTTGGTGAATTACACAATATCATGTATATTATGAGAACTATAAAACATCTAACACATAGGGAGTGTCAAGGATTAAATGCAAATATAGTTTGAAGAAAATTACCTAGCACATATGCACTTAAGTAAATTCAGGGTATTATTTATTGTAATCAATTTCTGTACATATTTTTAAAAGCCATGATTTATATAAAAAAGAGCACATACAAGAAGGTACTTAGTGCCTTCAGCTGTAATGACTCAAAGGGGAATTTCTATTGGATGGCTGGATGGATTATATCTTTATTGTGTACAGTTATGGGGGCTGCCTCTTCTTTTCAAACACATCACTATCAGGAAATTTATTGTATTGCTTTTTCTATGCATTGCTATGGTCTTTGAAAATTTATTACAATTAAAATTGATGTTTTAAAACTGTGGAATCAACTGAGTGCATAAGTTTTTTAAGACAATAGAAATGAAATCTTTAAATTAAGTTGAAACATATGGTGCATCTTGAAGGTTCCTGCAGATTTTAGAATTAAATGATCATAAAAATCTTTATCCATTCTGAAAAGTATATATAACTCCATAAATACTTCAGAAATAAATTTTTGAGTATGAATTTCAAATTTTGTAATTCTGGTAATTTCCACATCAGAATCTCATTCATACCAGTAAAACAAAATGAAAAAATAAACCAGAGTAAATATTTAATTGATATTGAAATAATTATTCACAATAGGCAAAAAATAGTAACAACTCACATGTCCATCAACAGACAAATGAATAAACACTCTATGTATCACACACTCATAAGTTTAGCATGGAGGTAGTTTTCAAGGACATCCCTCTTACCCAGTATGTCCTTATGCCTGTGCAAAGGCCATAATTTCTGAACCTATGAAGTGGAAAGAGTGAGGGAATAGATGAGCATATATTCCATTTTAAAAATAAGTGTACTTAATAGGTGATACTTTTAGAAATTATTAAATCAGAACAACACAAAGGAACAGATATTTTATGATCTTACCTCTGTACCCTACTTAGACTTGTGATATTCATAGAAGTAATACAACAGTACTTGAGAGTTGGTTAGGGATGGAGAGTTATTGTTTTTGTGGGGTAAAGAGTATAAGAATGAGATGGAATGTGGTGATATAACATTGAAATAATTGTTTTCATTTACCCCACTAAAGAGAAATGACCTCTGCAATTTAACATATATATGAATGTTTTATTTATTTATTTATTGAAAATATATAATTAAATAAAACTTCCTCAGTCAGGCAATGAAACAAAAAGCCAATTATTTGATAGAGAACAAGCAGGGCTATGCATGGGAAGAGTGGGAGGGAGGAAAGTGAGGCAAACATGACCATTATATTTTAATTTGAAAAATAAAAATGCTTTTAAAAATAAAATTAAATTTTAAAAAGTATTTAGCATCTACAGAGAAATGTAGCCTTTAAAATCCCATAAGTAGGTGACAGTTGGTAATAATAACAGTTACTTTCTCTAAATCATATAAAATGTCTGATACACACATTACCGTGAAGATAAACCATGTGAATGCAACATGTTCTCACTTCTGTTATATGCATTTAAACAAGAATATAAAGTTTATAGATAGTTGTATTTTGTTTATTCTAAAGTAGATAAAGTGCATGCAGTATCCTATTCTTGGTATCTGTCATAAAGCTTTGAAATGAATCATCTACTGACTTATGAAAGACAATTGAACTAACCTTCTTTGACATTATCACAAAATCTCTGTAAAGATTTCATTTATGTGTTACCTGGGTTTCTGTTTCTTCTTTGTTCACTTGTTCCAAATTCAGTCTTCTGAGATTTTATTTTCAAGCCCAGAAAATTATCTCTTACTTTGATAAGTCAAAATTGCAAGCATGTCAGCACAGATACACCTTCAAAGAAATGCACACTCAGCTACTGAAGCTAGACTTGCTTCATCGAACAGATGCAGCTCCTTAGGCCCACACAGAGCATGGTAAACATGCTTCATTCTTCAAAAAGCATTTTAGAGTTTAGGCTACAGATTTGACTCCCGAATAAACTGCAGATATACATAAGGTGAATCCTGAAATTTGAAAGCTGTTTTGAGAATATGTATCAAGAATTTACTTCACAGTTCATTCATATACATACTATTAGATCAATTAAACAAGCCTGTTAACCTTTTGTCAGTTGTGAACAATGCAGGATAATCTCAAGTTACTTATTTTGTTTTATATTATTGATCACTCTCAAAACTGCATTAGCATTGTTTATATGTACCATGTTATTGATATTTTGTTTTATAACTTCAGAGTAACATCAAATCCCCAGGAGAATTCCTCTATGAGGCAAGGGAAAATATTTACATGAACTTAATAATAAAAAGCAAACTATTTCTCTGAGCTCTTCAAATTGCCCCCAATGTGCTTGCTTCAAATTAAATTCTCTGAAGAATTATGCCCCCAGAGAACTGATACCTCCTATGTGCTCTTTACCCCAATGTACTTCTTTCTGGATGCTGATTATTCCATTTGCTTTCTCACCCACATTAATTTTAGACTTACCATGTAATGAAAAATGATTTCATTTCCAGCTTGCCTAGCCAGATCTTAATGGCACACTGTATACTCCTCTGGTGTGGCTGAAGCCTTCCTTTGGATGACCACCTGCAAGCTGCTGCCCTATTTATTTACCGCAAATTGGGCTTATATACCCCTGTTGGTAGTGCTCTGTGAGAAAGGGTTTATACCTTCTCTGGCTTAATTTCTTTTTGTTTTTGCCTTTAACATTTTGTAAAAAACAAAAACAAAAGCAAAAAAAATCTTCACACTTTCACACTATATATCTTCATCATGTTTTACCTTCCACCAGTTCCTCCCAGATCTTACCCAGCTCTATATTCTCTCTCTCTCTCTCTCTCTCTCTCTCTCTCTCTCTCTCTCTCTCTCTCTCTCTCTCTCAAAACATCAGAAACAAACCAAAAATAAACACATACCAAAAATACCCCACAAGAATACAGAATAGAAATAAAAGTAAATAAGCAAATAACCATTAAGACAAAGCGGAAAGCGGGGAAAAAGCAAAACTATAAAAAAAAGTCTACAAGAATATCTCTGAGTTAATTTTGTGTTGATCAACTGCTGGGCATGATGCATGAAATATAGATAATATGCCCAGTAATACTCCAGTGGGGAAAATTGGTTTTTCCTTTCCCAGTGAGTATAGATTAACTAATATTTTCCCAGCCTGAGCACAGTTTCCCCTTCCTCCCTCCCCTCCTTCCATTCCCTCCCTGAAACATCCCTTCTTCCCCAGCCACCCCCAATTCACTCCTCCTTTCTCTTCAGAAAAGGGCAGACTCCCACATATATCTGCCACCCGTGGTATAACAAGTTGTTTTAAGATTAGGCCCCTCCCCTCCTATTGAGGCTGGATGGGACAATCCAGTAGGAGGAAAGGGTCCCAAAAGCAGGTAACTGGGTCTGAAAAGCCCCTGCTCCCACTTTTAGGAGTCCCACAAGAATGCCAATCTACACAAATTAGCATGTGTGAAAGGGCCTAGGTCAGTCTCATACAAGCTCCCTAGTTGTCAGTTCAGTCTCTGTGAGCTCCTATGAGCCCAGGATAGTTGATTATGTGGGTTTTCTGGTGGTGTCATAGAGCTCTATGACTCCCACAATAGTTTCTTCCCCTCTTCCACAAGGGGAAGATTCTCAAGCTACACCTAATATTTGCCTGTGGGTCTCTGCCTCTGTTTCCATCAGTTGTTATGTGAAGCATCGCTGATGATAATTGGGAAAGGCATCAATCTATGAGTATAGCAGAATGACTCATTCCATTGACCTTTTTTTTTTTTTTTTTCTGCCAGTCATGTTTGATTTTATTCTAGGTCTCTGGGCTGTCCAGCCTCTGGGTCTTGGGCCTCCAGGCAGTATCAGGGGTAGGCTCCCTATCATGTTTTGGGTCTCAAGCTGGACCAGTCATCTGTTGGCCATCATATTCAGGCTATGTATTCCCTATTGCTAGGAGTATTAGCTGGGGTCATCTTTGTAGAATTCTGGATGTTTCCCTTGCACAAGGTTTCTAGCTCATCCCAGAGATGTCCCTGATTCCAGTTGTCTTTCTAAGTACTCCCTCCCTCCATCCTCTCCCAACCTGATCCCTCGTGATCCCATCCACCCCATTCAGAATCCCCATACACCTGTAATGTCTATTCTATTTCCCCTTCACAGTGAGCTTCATGCATCTGCCTTTTGAGCACCTCCTTTTTACTTAGCTTCTTTGGGTGTGTGGACTATAGCAGGGTTTTCCTTTACAGCTAATATCCACCTGTAAGTGAGTACATACCATGTTTGTCTTTCTGGGTTTGTGTTACCTCACTCATAAGGTAACATTTCCATTTCATGGTATCTTCTTCAATTTCTTTCTTCAATGAAGTGAAGTTCTTACCATTCATGTCTTCCACTTGCTTAGAGTTATACCAAGATATTTTATGTTATCTGTGACTATTGTGAAGGGTGTTGTTTCCCTAATTTCTTTCTCAGTTCATTTATTGTTTGCATATAGGAGGGCTACATTTTTATTATTGTTTTGTTTGTTTATTTGTTTCAGTTTGTTTTGTACCCAGTAACTAGGCTGAAGGTGTTTATCAGCTGTAAGAGTTCCTTGGTAGAATTTTTGGGATGGCTTATATATACTATTGTATCATCTGCAAGTAGTAATACTGTGACTTCTTCCTTTTCAATTTGTATCCCCTTGATCTCTAGAACTTCTACTACTGTATTCAATATATATACATAGAGAAAGAGAGAGAGAGAGAGAGAGAGAGAGAGAGAGAGAGGACAGCATTGCCTTGTCCCTGATTTTAATGGAATTGCTGTAAGTTTCTATTTAATTTGATGTTGACTATAGACTTGCTGTAAATTGCCTTTATTATGTTTAGGTATATCTCTTATACCTGATCTCTCCAAGGCTTTTATCATAAAGAGGTGTTGGATTTTGTCAAGGGCTTTTTCAGCATCTAAAATGATGAGCAATTGTTTTTGTTTTTGTTTTTGTTTTTCAGTTTCTTCATATGGTGGATTATATTTGCAGATTTTCATATGTAAAAACATCCCTGCATTTCTCGAATGAAGCCTACTTGATCATGGTGGATGATCTTTTTGATGTGTTTGCAAGTATTTATTGAGTATTTTTGCATCAATGTTCATGAGAGAAACTGGTATGTAATTCATCATTTGTTAAGTCTTTGTGTGTTTGGGTATCAGGATAACCATGGCCTCATAAAACGTATTTGGCAATGTTCCTTCTATTTATGATTTGTAGAATAGTTTTAGGAGTATAGATATTAGCTCTTCTGTGAAAGTCTGGTAGAATTCTGCACTAGAAACATCTGTCCCTGGTCTATTTAAATTGTTTATCTGAGCTCAGTTTAATGTGTATAAGTGGTATCTATTGAGAAATTTGGCCATTTATTTTAGATTTTCCAGTTTTTCGGAGTACAGGCTTTTGAAGTATGACCTAATGATTCTTTGAGTTTCCTCATTCTCTATTGTTAAATCCTTATTTTTTGTTTCTGATTTTGTTAATTTGGATATTATCTCTCTGCCTTTTAGTTAGTTTGGACGAGGGTTTGTCTATCTGGTTGAATTTCTCCAAGAATCAAGTCTTTGTTTCTTTGTTTTGCTCTCTTTATTTCTATTTTATTGATTTCAGCCTTCAGTTTGGTTATTTACTTCCATCCACTCTCCTTGGGTGTGTTTGCTTTGTTTTATTCTAGAACTTTTGTATGTGCTGTTAATTTCCTAGTGTGAGTTTGTTCCAAATTCTTTATGAAGGCATTTAGTGCTATGAACTTTGCTCTTAGCACCACTTTCATTGTGTCCCATAAGTTTTGGATAGTTTGTGCATTTGTTTTCATTGAAGTCTAGTTAGTCTTTAATTTCTTTCTTTATTTCTTCCTTGATCCAGTGGTCATTCAGTAGAGGGTTGTTCAGTTTTCATGAGTTTGTAGGTTTTCTGTTGATTAGGTTGTTGTTGAAATCCAACTTTAATCCATGCTGGTCTGATAAGATATAGGGAGTTATTTTATTTTTTTTTTTCAATCTGTTGAGACTTGCTTTTTGACTGATTATATGGTCACTTTTTGAGAAGTATGTTCTTTTATGTCAGGGTAAAATGTTCTGTAGATATCTGTTTGGTCCGTTAGAGTTCTAAAGTCTATTATTTCTGTATAGTTTTTGTGTGGATGACCTGTCCTTTGGTTAGAGTGGGGTGTTGAAGTCTTCCATAATTAATGTGTTAGGTTCAATGTTTGATTTAGGCTTTAGTAATGTTTCTTTTGCAAATATGGGTGCCTTTGTGTTTGGGGCATAGATGTTAAGAATTGAGATGTCAGCCGGGCGGTGATACGCATGCCTTTACTCCCAGCACTATGGAGGCAGAGGCAGGTGGATCTCTGTGAGTTCGAGGCCAGCCTGGTCTACAAAGCAAGATCCAGGAAAGGCACAAAGCTACACAGAGAAACCCTGTTTCGAAAAACCAAAAAAAAAAAAAAAAAAAAACAACAACAACAACAAAACCCCCCAAAAAACAAACAAACAAACAAAAAACAAAACAAAACAAAAAACCCAAAGAATTGAGATGTCTTCTTGGTGTATTTTTCCTTTGATGAGTTTTTAATGTCCTTCTCCAAAAAAGTCTGTTTTGTTAGATGTTAGAATAGCTGCACAAGCTTGCTTCTTTAGTCCATTTGCTTGGTAATCTTTTTCCAACACTTTACTCTAAGGTAGTGTCTGTCTTTGATACTGAGATGTGCTTCTTGTATGCAGCAGAAGGATGGATCCTGTTTTCATATCCATTCTATTAGTCTGTCTTTTTACTGGAGAATTGACTCCATTCATATTGAGGGATATTAATGACTACTGATTGTTAATTCCTGTTATTTTGTTGGTGGTAACGGTGGTAGTGTGTATGTGCGTGCACGTGTGTTCCCTTCTTTGGGTTTTGCTGGTGTGAGGTTACTTTTTGCCTGTCTTTTCATGAGTGTAGTTATCCTCCTTATATTAGAGTTTTCCTTTTAGTATCATCTGTAGCCTGGATTTGTGGATAGATATTGTTTAAACTTGACTTTGTCATAAAATATCTTGTTTTCTCCATCCATGGTGATTGAAAGTTTTGCTGGGCATGTAGTAATCTGTGGCATCTATGGTCTCTTATAGTCTGTAAGACATCTGCCTAGGTCCTTCTAGATTTTAGAATCTCCATTGAGAGGTCTCATAGGCCTGTTTGCCTTTATATATCATTTAGCCTGTTTTCTTTGTAGTTTTTAATAGTCTTTTTTTTTTATTCTGGAAGCTTACTGTTTTAATTGTTAATGTGCCCAGATGTCTTTATCTAGGCCAATTTATTATGTGTTCTGTAAGCTTTTTAGTACTTTTAGAAGCATGTCCTTCTTTAGGTTGGAAAAAAAATTTCTTCTGTGATTTTTGTTGGGTATATTTTATAGGTCTTTGAGGTGGGTTTCTTCTCCTTCTATTCTTGTTATTCTTAGATTTGATGTTTTCATAGTGTCCCAGATTTCCTGGATGTTTTGTGTTAGGAACTTTTAGATTTAATATATTCTTTGGCCAATGAATGTATTTCCTCTATTGTATCTTCAGTGCCTGAGATTCTCTCTTCCACCTCTTACATATGTAGTTCCTGTTTGCCTACCCAGATTTTCCATTTCAAGAATTCCTTCTGTTTGTGTTTTCTTTATTGCTTCTATTTTGATTTTCAGGTCTTGAATGGTTTCCTTCATCTGTTTGTTTGTTTGTTTTTTCTTGGCTTTCTTAGCATTCTTTAAGGGATTTATTTATTTCCTCTAATTTTTTTTTGTCTTTTCCTCAATTTCTTTAAGGGACTTTTTTTCATTTTCTCTTTAAGGACCTCTATCATCTTCATAAATTGTTTTAAGGTCTTTTTTTCTGCCTCAGCTGCATTGGAACATTCAGGTCTTGCTGCCATAAAATAGCTGGGTTCTGATAGTGCCATATTGCCTTTTATATTATTAATTGTGTTCTTACACTGGCATTCAGGCGTCTGGATTTGGAATGATTATAGCAGACCTCATTTTAAATACGGACTTTAAAGAAAAGTTAATGTTTTATTCCTCAGTATCTTCAACATAGCAGCATAGAAACACTGATATTTCTAAAATCTGTGCACAACTAAGTGGAAGTTTGTGGAAGGATGTTGAAAGGCAGAAATCAGAGAATGCAGGTCTCCTATGTCATATGCAGTCACTGTCAGTTTTGGGTTGCTCTGTAATCTTACATTGAGAGACACAGATTCCTGAATTATTGGAGCTTTGAGATGTGAGATACCAGACTCTTATTTGGAATATGATCCTCAGAATCTATGTTGAACAGTTGTGTAAACTTTATTAAATTTCCCAACATCATGTGTATAATGAGGATTGTAAAATATCTCAATTTTAGGACACACAAAGAAAAATCAAACTCTTACTTGCACACAAACACTAAAATGTTCAAGATATTACTTACTATTCTGTTTCTACATGTAGTTTTAAAAGTTGGACTTCAATAAACAGAGTTACAATATATTTCCCTGTGGCCCCCTCTCTACCCTACTTAACAAAGGAGACTTTGTATTGGATAAATAGTATATTATATCATCAATGTGTTCAGTGGTAGATACTTTTTTATTTACTATAGGCAATTTCATTGTCTATAACTCACTGTGATATTTGAAATTCATTTCCAACTTAATTTACTGTTTTATAAATTATGAAGGCAACTGAGTGCAACCTGTACTGTACAAAGCTCTATCCATTATGTTTAGGTTTATTAGTTTGTAGAGATTTTTTTTTCATTACAGAGTTTTTCAAATGAAATGTTTGTAGTTCTTTTCCCTTTCCAGCCTCATCCCTTTTTTCTCCCTTGCTCCTTTTAACTCCCAGTGGTCTGTATTTTACCTTTGACCCTCTCTTTCTTTCTTTTTTCTTTTTATTATTATATTTGTGTTTTAATTTTACACATCAGCCATGGGTTCCCCTGTCCTCCCCCCTCCCTCCTTCCCCCCAACCCCTCCCCTCCATTCCCATGTCTTCCAGGGCCAAGACTCCCCTGGGGATTCATTTAAACCTGGTGGATTCAGTACAGGCAGGTCCAGTCCCCTCCTTCCAGGCTGAGCAAAGTGTCCCTGTGTAAGCCCCAGGTTCCAATCAACCAGCTCATGCACTAAGGACAGGTCCCACAGCCTGGATGTCTCCCAAACAGTTCAAGCTATTCAATTGTCTTACTTATCCAGAGGGCCTGCTCCAGCTGGGGGCTCCACAGCCTTTGGTTCATAATTCATGTGCTTCCATTCGTTTGGCTTTTTGTCCCTGTGCTTTTTCTAATCTTGGTTTCAACAATTCACACTCTTACAGTCCCTCCTTTTTCTCAACAATTGGACATCTGCAGCTCCACCTGGGGCCTGGCTGAGGATCTCTCCATCCACTTCCATCAGTTATTGGATGAGAGTTCCAGCATGACTGTTAGGGTGTTTGGCCATCTGATCACCAGACTAGATCAGATCAGGCTTTCTCTCGACCATTGCCAGCAGTCTACAGAAGATGTATCATTGTGGATTTCTGGGGACCTCTCCAGCACTCTGCCTATTCCTGCAATCTCCCCCAAGAGCCAGCTATAGCACTCTTGGGCATATACCCAAGGAATGCTCAATCATACCACAAGGGCATTTGCTCAGCTACATTCATATCAGCATTGTTTCTAATAGCCAGAACCTGGAAACAACCTAGATGCCCTTCAACTGAAGAATGGATAAAGAAAATATGGTACATATACACAATGGAGTACTACTCAGCAGAGAAAAACAATGACATCATGAGGTTTGCAGGAAAATGGATGGATCTAGAAATAATCATCCTGAGTGAGGTAACCCAGACTCAGAAGAACAAACATGGTATGTACTCACTCATAGGAGGATACTAGATGTAAAACAAAGATGACTAGACTGCTACACAACTCCAGGGAGGCTACCTAGAAAACGGGACCCTAGGAAAGACACAGGGATCACCCAATGACAGAGAAAGGGATGAGATCTACATGAACAACCTGGAAGACAGTGGGAGTAATGAAGGGCAAGATTTGAGGGAAAGAAAGCTTAGGAGAGCAGGAGATCCCAGCTGTATCAAGAACAGAAAGGGAGAACAAGGAATAACAAACCATGATAAATATTTATTTATTTATTGTTTACATAGTATTCTGCCTGCATGTGTCCTTGTAGGCCAGAAGAGGGCACTAGATCTCATTACAAGTGGTTGTGAGCCACCATGTGGTTGCTGGGAATTGAACTCAGGACCTCTGGAAGAGCTGTAGATGCTCTTAACCACTGAGCCATCTCTCTAGCCTGGTATGATCTTCTTTAATGGTCTCCATCTATTGCAAAGGGAAATTTCCTTGCTGAGGAGTGATAGCTACACTTATCTGAAGGTACAAGGACAAATGTTTAGACTATGTTTAGGTTTATGTTCGGTTAGTGAAGTGGTGGTTTTAGTTTCTCCCCCAAATACCATAACTTTACTAACACTGAGTAATTAACTAATGTTTCAGCATCAGGCATGGTTTCTCTCTCATTTAGTGGGCCTGAAGTCCAATTAAAGATCTGTTGGTTACTGCCAAGTTATGCATGCCACTAGTGCACCCTGGGGGTTATCATGCCTTGTCATTGGTGTGATTCATAGGCAGCATAACTAGGTAGGATTGGTGATTGCATCCCCTTCTTTGGAAGCTTGTATGGTTCCTGTGGAACCATGAAAGCTAGTGTTCAGGAGGAAGGTATTCATATCACTTCCAGCTCAGCTGCCTCTGGGCTCTCTCTGTATCTAAAGTGTATGGTGTCTTCAGCAGTAAGGACTTATCATCCACCTCTGGTGGGCAACCAAAGAAAATGACAATAGCCTGCATGTTTGGGGGAGTATATTGAAAAATCCTGACCAAAAACTCAAAACAGGGTTTGTCATGTCTGGTATTGGTCGTTCTATTAGATGGTCTTTGGTGCTTGGTGAGGGCACCATCAGAGCAAGTGATAAAATTTTATTTAAATTCTATATGTATATTTATACATAGAAGTACATGTAGTATAGGACTTTTCTTTAGGTAAATAGTTAATGGTACGATTCCTTACAACTTTTCAGGCATCTTTACAGTTATTTCACTTTTCTTCCTCCTTCCATCCCCTCCCTCTCCCTTAGAAGCTCCCCTTTTCCCATTTCTCTGAATAATTTATATGCTGTTATTCTGCTCACTATTGCAACTCCCTACCATGACAATGGTCCCCTTTATCTTCATGGTTTCTGAAGTTACTCCAGGATCTGTATCTGTACTCACAACTGAAGATTTGTATCTAGAAGCTTCTGTTAGGAGATAACATGTGACATATATCTTTCTGGGTCTGGGTCATCTCACTTAATATGATATTTCCTTACTCAGTCATATTATCTATAAAGTTTATGATTTCATTTTTCTTTACAGCTAAACAGGATTTAAAAGTGTACATGTTCCACAATTTTGTGGTCCACAGATCAGTTGCAGGACGTTAAGGGTATTTCTGTGTCCCACTCTTGTGAAGAAAGTAACAATAGACCTAGCTGAGCAAGTGTATGTGGATTTGGATTGTGAATCAGATGGGCATAATTCAAGGAGTGGTAGAACTGAGTAACATGGTAGGTTTAATTTTAGCTTTATATGAGTTCTCTACACTGATTTTCATAGTGACTTCACCAGGTTGCAGCCCCAACAAAGAAATTTCGTAGCACCAAAGAACATGTGCAGAAGAAGTCCAAGATTTTGTTAGAAGGCTGCTATGATGCACCATCAACATGTTTTCTTCACATTACTGCTTCATTTCATTCAGGAGGTCTGTCATTTAAGCTGTAGACAGATGAAGGCATAAAGTTGAAAAGCATAAAGCTAGAGGACGGTTTCTGCCCAATCACCTTGTATTATAACCTAGGTTAGCAATGTGTATTCTTATCCACTCTGGTTTTGATCAGGACACAGGTTATAAGAGCTATGAGAGTTATGTATATAGATCAGTAAAATTTTCGTATTTAATCTATATCTTATGGCTTGAAATATGAAAAATTTTTGTATATTCTACCTATTTTATTTTGTTTCTAGCTTCATTTGTCTAATTCGGGTTTCCCCTTCCCCAGTGAGAATATATTTTCAGGCTTAAGTAACATTTTGATATATCACAGAAAAAAATCCATGCCATCCATGTTGAGGAAGCTTTTCACTTCCCTCAATCAACCACACCGGAACAGCCTCCCTTCCTTTGTGAAACAGACTTTTTTTTTTTCTTACTTTGTAAACATCCAAATTTATGCAAACAAAAGAATCCACGGCAATGAGAGTACTGATATTTTAAATAAGGGCACAGACAGGACCTTGCAGTTGTTGTTACTATCTCCTTCACTTAGCTTGAATTCTGCCACTGGCATCTGCAGAAAACCACGCCATTGTGCTCCTTCAGGGTGGACACCAGAGGAAGCAGAGCCCTCTTCTGGCATGTTAGAACACAGTTTTTCTTCTGTGTCTGCAAGAGCACAGTGCTAGAACCCTGTCCCTCAGATTCCCATCATAAGACAAAAGGTATGGTGGGTCAAATGGTGCCATTGCAGCCCTCGCCAGTTCTTTCTATGCCAGCACTTTTCGTTGCCTTTTTTCTCAGATCTTTCTGTGCAAACACGCAGGGCAGGGCCTCTACGGCTCTTCTAAAGCAGCTTGTTGATATCAAGCTGACCTTCCATCCCGACCATAAAAAGGTCCCTGTGAGGTACTTGACCAAGAATCAGAAGCAGAGGCCATCTGAACTATGCAGTTCCTTGTTTTAAGGGCTTTGCAGTTTCTTAGATTCCATTTTTTTAAAACTTACAAATAACTCCTTTTGTAAAAAAAATATTTTAAAACGTAATTCTTTATTGATTATTTAGAAATTTTTCATCATGCATCCCAATCCCGCTTACCTCCCGGTCCCTCCTCTTACCCCTGCAGTATCCCCTCAATGCCCCCCCAATCAATTAAAAACAAAGGAGCTCTAAGCCACAGAGAGATTTGAGAATTGTAAATCTGTTATAATTCCATAATTGCCATTTTAGTTCTTACAAACACAAACAACCACAATTCTTCAATTTTATTTGAACACAGTTTTTTGTTTGTTTGTTTGTTTTGTTTTGTTTTGTTTTGTTTTGTTTTGTTTTGCTTTGTCTTGTGTGTGATCAAGTCTAAAACCTATGTCTGGGGGAGTTGTAATTTTTTCCTCTTAATTTCAGCCCAGTGTTAATAATATAACTGTTATCAAAAAAAGTAACAACTAGTTTCAACAGATGAACAGTGCTTAAAGACTTCCAGTACTTCCCTCTTGCCTACACCTCACACGTTAGCCTTGAGTCCAGGGCCAAGACACTTTATACTATTCATGTTTATGCTGAAATGCAATGTTATGTGTATTATCCAAAAATTATGATCTGAAAATGCAGAGATAATGATACCCAAATGGAGCAATCTTCAGATGAATAATGCATTTCTGAAAATTAATCATGTAACATAAGCATTTGCTTTTAAATTGCTCTTTGTAAAAATTGTATTGTATTTTGAGATATTCATACATGGACACTGTATTTTCTCATTCCCATTCCTCCATTGTCCCTCAAACTCCTCCCATGCTCCATCCCAACTTTATGGCATCTATTTTAATTTTTAGTGATATATAGATATAGATATACACCTCCTGAGTACAATTAGTGTTGTTCATAAGTAGGTGTCCAAGGCTAAACACTTTAACTTACACATTCTTTTCAAAACCCTAAACATGACATGCCTGATCTCTCCTAAAATTACTATTTAAATTTATTTTTAAAATATTTTTTCATACTATATGTTTTGATAATATTCTTTTCTCTCCTCCAACTCTTTCCACTTCCTGACTACTTAGAAAATTTAATGTGAATTTTAGGTAAATTGCTTTTGTATTAAAATGAATGACATTGGTTTTTCTTTTCTTTGTTTTTTGAATTATTTTTGAGATTTCAATTTCATTTCATTTCTCTCTTCCCTTTTCTTCCTCCAAACTCTTGCATTGATTCCTCCCCTCTTTCCATCAAGGATGGCCTCTTTTCTTTCATTAATTGTCATCATGTGTATATATTTGTATATACATCTATATTCCTAAATGTAACCTGCTCAGGCTACATAATGTTACTTGGATGTATGTTTTCAGGGCTGTCTGTCTAGCTCTGGACAACCAATTGAGACAGGCTCACCTGGGGAGCTCTATCTCTCCAGCTTTTAGCTTTACTCAGTTGCCTATAGTTCTTTTTGTAGGGTTGAGGCCTCATGGGCTTTTCCTATCCAGGTTAGCACGTTTGTTGGTATCATTCTTGTTGAAACTTGTTTTTCAAACTTAAAGTAGAAAACATACTTTCTTGTGGGTTTAATTTTGATGTAAATTGAATACAATTAAAACATTTTCAAGGACAGCATAGTTTTATATCTGTACTTATATAAATACAACTATTTTTAAAATTTTCCATAATCTTCTGTCATTCTAAAATTTAAAAAAAAAAGTTACTTTTTTAAGGTGCTATACAAAAATATAGGTATGAACCAAGTAGGGAATAAGTAGACAACAGAATTGTTTGTTAAAGTCTACTGCCTGTTTATTAACTAGGAATTGTAACACAAGTGCTCAATGTGGGGAATGCACTCTTATTCTACCTGTAGTGACTTTTTTACACCAGAGTTTTTGCATAGCATTTTTCATCTCTGAATTTCTCAGGGTATATATTAATGGATTCAACATGGGAGTAATAACTGTAAAAACCACACTTATTGATTTATCTATGGGAAAGTTAGACACTGGTCTAACATAAATGAAAATGCACGGGACAAAAAACAGTACGACCACAGTGATGTGAGAGCCACAGGTGGACAGGGCTTTCCTTCTCCCTTCCTGGCTGTAGCTTTTGAGAGAGTTCAGGATGAATGCATAGGAGATTAGGAGAAGGACAAAAATGATCATACAGATTGCTCCACCATTGGCAACAACAGTAAGACCAATGAAGTAAGTGTCACTACATGCCAGTCTCAGTAGTGGGTACATGTCACAGATGAAGTGATCAATGACATTGGGTCCACAAAAAGGGAGATTAGACACAAAAATAAGTTGAACCACAGAGTGGGCAAACCCGCCAACCCAAGCTATCACCAACAGAAGGATGCAAATCTGCCGATTCATGATGGTCAAATAGTGAAGGGGCTTACAGATGGCCACATAGCGATCATAGGCCATCACCACAAGGAGGAAGACCTCAGCACCACCAAATAAGTGCTCAGTAAAGAGTTGGCCCATGCAAGCTGTGAATGAGATAGTCTTTTTGTCAGAGAGTAAGTCCATAATCAACTTTGGTGACGTGGAAGTGGAATAAACAGCATCCATGACTGACAGATAAGCAAGGAAGAAGTACATCGGGGAGTCCAAGGAGGGGCTGGCAACCACCGTCCCCACGATGAGCAGGTTGCCCACCATTGTCACAATGTAGATGAGTAAAAACATGACAAACAATGCTTTTTGTCCAGTTGGATCCTGAGTGAGACCCAGAAGGATAAATTCTGTGACATTGTTTCTCTGTCCCATTTAAATATATGTGGATTGTGTCTCAATGAAAAGCTCAGGAGAACAGGGTCTGCAATGATAGCATAAAAAAAAACACAAATTTATTCTGTTCTTAAGCATATATTCAGTGATACTGAAACTGATAAAAATATAAATTGAAGAGATATGTAGTAAATAGAGGAGTGTGGTTTTAACATATAATGAAGTCATATTTTACATGTATAATTTCCTTAAATGTAACATTTACATATAGGAGGATACTGAAAATACAATTTATGTGTGTAGATTCCAAAAATCAGCTTAGCCAAGGGAAAAATTTAGGCTCAATGTGAAAAGTCATGGGCTTGAGTCACTATCAAAGTGTAAATATTAATATGTTTCCATTTGCACAATTAGAAATAAGAAGACTGCACTACATGATATCAGAATCCTTCCTTTCCAAACAATCTACACTGCTGGTATTATGGCCCTGGCTCTTTCTCTCATTGACTTTGTATTCTTTCTTATATCTTATTATCAAATGAGAATTCATTTTAGTTATCCAAATTAGTAATCCAAATTAGTTGCTATTACTTGAAAATGCCATCTAGCAGTACAGGGATGTGATAACTGCAGTGACCAAATAACAACTCTGCATTTCCCAGTCATGTGTACAAAGAACCCAGGTAAAATAGTACAGCAATGAATAGCATGGACTCAGGATCTATAGAGTGCCTGCTATACTTCCAGATTCTCTCACTACCTGTATAAGCAACAACAAATAAACTAATCTCTCTGTGCATTAGTTTCATGATTTTCACAAGGGAAATATGACACCACCAACTTCTGTTTATGTAAATGTAGAGTAACCTAAGCACTGCTAAACTCTAGCAAAATCTAAATTAATAAAATGTGTCTCTAGTATTCCTGATAGTTTTATTGTGAAACTGAATTAGAATTAATAATAAAATCTCTATCAATTTAATAATTACAAATATAAACCAGGATATAAAAACATTATACCTGTTACCTATGGACTAATTTTCAGATTTAAGTTAGACTTATATCTATTAGACATATATAAAGTATAATATGTACCTATTTTAAAGAGAAACAAGTAAGTGGACTTCACACACAGATAGTAGGAAAGGGATGTGAAGAGAGATGTGCACACTATGTAGACACACAGACACACACAGAGAGACACACAAGAATTGTAGCCTAGAGTGACAAGCCTAACACAAGAAAGACTACAAACAAAATAAGAAAATTAATTCCTAGGGTAAGCTATACATAAAGTAGGAGCCAGAGATACTCTGTTATTTCACTAAGTGGTAGGCATGATATACCTTCTACATGTCTCATTCACATTACTGCTTCATCTTATTTAACAGATCTATCATTAAAGAAACAGACCAACAAAGGCACACCTGTTGCATAACACAAAACTGTGAACTTATTCTTATTTTCAGTCCTCCTTGAGTTATAGACTAGTTGATGTTTATCTATTTCTTCTTAAACTTCAGTTCTAGTTTTGGTAAATGGAGTACATGATTATTATATAATTATGTAGTTATTTACATACCAAAGTAAAAATTAGTATTTGAACTCTATTTTATTGTGTCAATTGTCAAATATTTTTGCCACAAAAATGAAGAATAATGTCAACATGATTCCAAATTATAGCTTTAATATCTTTTTAAAAATTAATACAGATTATTAAGAATATATTTTTCTCAAAGAGCAAGGAGGGGTATTGGAAAGGTCTAGGGGGAGAAAATTAAGGAAGGCAGAAATGTTGTAATTATAATATCAAATATAAAGAAAAAATATTTTTCTCAAAATAAAATATATAATCACAAAAATACCACACTAGTATTTTATGATAATAATTTTAATCTGTCTAGTTAACAGCAGTTTTGACCATGAATTTGTTTCTGAATACATGCTAAAATGTTTGCTCAGGTTATTTATAAAACTTCATATAACCCTCAAGGTAATGACAGAAATTGAATCTTTTATATTGTAGCATGGTGGTTAAGATGTATAATTTTTATAATTCATATATCTAAAACAAATTACATGCAAATATATTGTGCAAAATAAAAAATCTCATAAAGAAAAATATAAGGTACTAAGCTGATTGGTTCATTTGCTGTATGTTTGACATATTTATACATATGTATTTATAGACCATTTGTTGTTGTCAATACAGAAAATAAATACCTGTCAAATATAATACTAAAACAGACTGATATTTTCTAATTAATGTCTATGTTTTGGTAGATTTGTTATTAAATTCAGTTGCCCCCAGGAGAATATATGGTCTTTTAGCTATTAGTTGTATTTCAAGATATCACAGGGATTTGCATCTAGCATTCATTCTCAGTGGTTTCATAAGTATGTATTTTTGGTCTTGCCCTGGGTCTATAAAACTAATGCTTCTTCCATTCAGGTAGTTAGATCTCTCTAGTAGCTATGATGTGATAATAAAATACATGAATAGTTTATGTGTAGTTCTAGAAATCACCACAACTGATGACAGTTTAAGTATTTTTATACCTGCTTCTCATTAAGTCAGTCTTTTAGAGAGGTATCAAAGTGTAAATGCCCATATTGTAAAATCATTTAAAATCAACATATACAATATAGCTGTAGGTAGAAATTCTTACCTGATAGGAAACATAACTTCGTGAAGGAATAAAGATATATTTTTTATTTCTGTGTAAAATTTGGTCTGTTAGTGGAAATCAACCTGACCTGGGCTATTATTTGGTAGCTCATATACACAAACACAAAATTAAGCAATGTTTTAAAAAACACACATTTTTTCCATTAATCATTTCTTGTGAAACAACAAAAAATTAACTGTGCTGTGAGGATTCACAATTGATGTGTTTACATTTAACTACCTAAATTTTAGGCCCTCTGTTTGCCAAGCAAAGCTTCAATTTAATTTCTTAGATAAGAAGATGATGGAAAATTTTCCACAGGTTAAGCAGAATTATAAATTCTTCTCAAGCATCATCTTCCTAGGAAATACTTCTTCTTCCTTAAAAATTAAAAAAAAAAAAACTACTTGTACATCTCCACAGTTTCATCAGGAAATTAAATCTTACACAAACTTCTGGGAGCAGTCATAGATATAACAAGAGAGCGTGCTAGGCCAAAGACTGGAGCCCAACTAAGGCATCCTTTAGCTTGGATGGAATGGAGTTCTCACAATGCCCTTGGGCCATTCCACCTGAAGAACAATGCCTCCATTTATATATGTAGGTACAGGCTATGGCATTGACATCATCACTGGTTTAAAGTCAAGAGACTACTCGGTCACCATAGAGCTATTTCTTAGAATTTTTGGAACAAATTCAAATTTAGCAATCTCTTCCAAAGAGGTTTCTTCCCTAGTCAAGTCCCTGGAGGAAAGAGACTCTGCCAAGATACAGGATCTGATTTCTCAGTAATGTAAAGAACCTATACTATGAAAAGAAAAAAAATATTATCTGCAGTGATTGATAAAACATGAGTTGTAAATTATCAAATGTTTAGTAAGGCCACTAATATTTAGAACATTCTGAAGGAGAGAGCATGCCCATTTTCCTTCCAACACCAAAGCACAGCATGGCATTACTCTGTAAGACTCATTCCAACCAAGGAGCTCTGAGTACAAAGCCAGAGAACACAGAACTTCAGACTTCTGCAGCTGGCACTCTAGCTCTTCAGAAGACAGCCAGTATAAGTTCTGCACTGTTAGACTGTAGGATTCAGTTAAGATCTGAATCTGTGTCAGAGGAATTTGTAGAGATATTCATGGTGTCAATCATTTTATTTCATTTCAGGATTCTATGAAATTAATAATTGAACAATAATGTGAGTACAGGGAAAACAGAATTATTTTTCAATACATGAACAGTATCTAAAAGGCTTCCATTGCTGTTCTTTTCCCTAGGCTCTCTGTCACCTCCAGTGAAAAGTTATAATGTCCTTTGATAGACACTGGATTTTTGTGTCATAAATACCCATAAAAAAGCTTCATTATAAGTTGTTCTTTTCAACTTACCAAACAAATGAAATAAAACTAGCAATCCCAAAGATTATATGAATTTCCTCTAAGACAAACACTAAATAATGTTGCCACTCCACTTAGTAAATGGTGAAAAACACATTAAACAGATTTAATTCTGTAAAAATTATCAAGGTATAAAGTCATCATGATCATTGCATCACTGCAAAATGATGAGCTAATATATAGACCTGAAGAAATGTAGTTGGAAGACACAAAAAATATTTGGAGTTGGGTTTATCTCATTTTTCTGACAAATTGAAAACTGACAGTTTTCAAAAGAACTGATCATTTGATGAAATTATTTCATGGATGCAATTACCTAGGTCTCTCCAACCTGAATTCAAGAAATTATTAATGCTCTTTTTAATCTGAGTGAAGTGAGTGTTTGTAACCATATTATGCCTACAGCAAGTCAAAATTGGAATGTGCTTGCTTCATTAAGTAAAATATGTGCTGAGTATTAGCATAATGTATTTCCTCCAAATATGCCAGATTCATGGTAATTCTCTGTAATTCAGATCTGGTACCACTCCAGTATAACAGGAAGAGATTATGTGTTTGTCACCTATGAAGTAAAAAGAAACATTTCTCAGTACCTAATATTAAAAGAAGAATAAGGAGACCTAGTGAAACGCAGTCAAAGACTTTCCACAACAACAGGGCCAATGAGCTATGAGGCTGTTGATGTGAAAGACAACAAAATAAATTCATTTTCTGCAAAGAAGTGGACTCTGTAGACAAGCTTAAATTGTCTGTATAATATTTTTATACAATAGATCTGACACTCAAACAAACCAAAAAAGGGAAGGGATGGGAAGACAAAGTGTGACTGAAAGACAAGAGTAAGGAAAACATGTATAGATGATGAAGATAATAAGAAGAGAACCATGTACAAGTGAACTTAAACAATAGAAATCTGTAAATTGCTAAGTAGAAATTAAATTTCATTTTGTAAATTTAAATTCTAAAATATGTATTAATAGAAATGAAGAGCTCACCACTTGGATTTAATGACAGATTAGAAAGGCATAATATGAATACCAAAAATCAAGCAACATAAGCAAAACAAATATTTTTAAAATAATATATGAACTATTGCCATTTCCCTTAGCTGCTTTCAGAACTTGAAAGTAATATGCTATTGCTGAAGACACTGCATACTTTAGACAGCTGACTTGGGGGAATTTAACTGGAAACAGGCCTGGAAGCCTCATCTCTGTGGATGGGCTCTCATCATATTGGAAGGTGCTATGCAAGCTGTCAAGGGAGAAAAGCAGCCAACCAGTAATCCTACCAAGATGTAAAGTCTATGAAACAAAGCAATGACTGTCCTGGCAAGATATCCCTATTGGTGGTATAGTGGCACTTCTGTCTTAGGGGCAAGCAACAGCTGTCTAATTGGAATTAAGGACTGATCAATGGGAGGGAATTAAAGGTACTGTAAAAAACCTACCCAACTACACATGACTGGTGAGGTGAGAGACCCTCGAGGAGAACTTACTAATACCATTTTCCTAAACTACTGTAGCCTCTAACTATATTCTAAACACTTACTCATATACTCACAGATTAGTGTAGCTCTAACCCGTCATCAAAGAGGCTCCATTTTGCACCAGGTAGAGACTATGAGAGCTCTGCAAATCTTTAAAGTTGATTAAGTGAGTTTAGTATGCCAACCTCAACCAATAGATGTACAACACAAGGCTCAAAGAATTCATGGAAAATGCATCAGAAAGATAAGAGCCATAAGACCAGGATGCTTAATGCTAGATAGGTTCACTAGACATGAGAGGGAATTTTCAACCATGAAAACTGAACTCTGGTTGCCTGAACAAACCTGTGTAATGACAGCACCAGTTATCATGCCAATGTAGATAAGAGAAATTCTACAAAGACCCATCCCTAGATGAAGAGCTTCAAGTGGTCAATGGTGGCTGAGAAGGAAATTCAGTTTCTTCCGGAAACAACCTCCAATGTAAAATGTCCAATTCCAAATGGTCAGCTGTGGACATATGAAAAAATAAATATTGCTAAATGGACTTACTTGGTGGGTTTGTTTGCATATATATGTATATATGTAAAATTTTAACACTTAAAGAAGAGGAGATAGTTGAAAGAATTTATAAAAAGGCAAAGTGAGTACCTTTCAGTGGACCCTGCCAAGGTATGCTATGACACTAAGCAAACACACCACAGGCAACAGAGTTAGTGCAAAAGGTTTATTGGAGGACAGGGGAGGAAGAGAGTGAAAGAACAAGAGTGAAAAGCTATGGTGACATGAGATAGGCAAGAGGGTAGACAGACACACAAACAGACAGGATGGGCAAGAAGAGAGACAAGCAGCAAGAAAGGCAAGAGAAGAGGGGGCTGTGACAGACTGGCACCTTTAAAGGGTACAGGTGTTGCAGAGCTAAAGAGGAAAGGCACATATCTGCAGGTGAAGTTGTAACTGCCTCAGTGGCCAAAGCAGGCAGCTGCCACAGCAGAAACTAACAGTAATGAGCTTGGCAATGGACAGGGAGAATGGGAGAAGTTGGATGGGGATGACAGAAATCCAACACTCATGTATGAAATTCTCCAAAAATTTTAAGCTGAAAAGAAAACATAAATGAATAAATTTTCAGAAAGCATCTGCTGTGCCATTGCTGGGTTTATAGGCCTTTATCTCAGCTGCAGTTGTATGGTTAGGAATTTTGACTTTACCGCATCACTCTTGAAAATAGGGTGCCCCTTTTATCTTCTTCATAAACGTCTGAATGAGGCATTCTCTCAGCCTCATCCTCCGTGCATGATATTCTTCTGCTTGGTGAGGACTATTTGTCATGCTTTCTCTATGTTTTTCATGTGACTTATTTAGTTTTTCATTTCAAATATTTTTGCTGTTTTTCATGGTTTTTGTTCCCTTGTGAACTTGCCCTGTGTTGATTTTGTCGCCCATTTTGCTGATATTTTCTTCATTGTCAACTCTTTTCCCTATGCCCTAGATAAAGTCATTTGATTATTTTTGTCTGTTTTCAGGTTATTGATAATTTTACATGATTTTTAAAAATCTTTCTCTGGCATTTTACCTATTTCAGTCTCTTTTACTTTAGAAGATAAGGAATCACTGTCCTTTGAAGTAGTCACATTGCCATGATTTTCATACTCCTTGCTTGTCTGGTCTGGGATTTGTTCATCTTTTGGCTAGTTTTCTTTAGAAGAAATGGTAGAACCTTCTTATTGGAAGCCTACTCTTGTTTTTTTGTTTTTTTTTTTTAAGTACAGAAGAATTTTTAATGCTTTTAATTAGCAACTTTATTGAAAATGAGAACACAGAGTCATAGGATATGGAGGATGAAAGCACCTGAAAACTGAAAACTTCTAGGTGCTCCTTTTGGACCCTGGGTGGACACAGACCACACCTAAACACCAATTTCCAAACACAAAGGCATCCATTATTAAGCAAGGCAAAAAGACAAGGTAGCTGAACCTTAATCAGGAAGAAACAGCAGCAAATAGCTTTGGTGGTGTAAATTTTAAGTTGGGGGGAAAGGGGAGGTCTGTGTTAGAATGAGCTGGCATAGGTTGGTAAGTTATAATTGGGTATGTCAATTAAGGCCAAATGGGGATTTTTGATTACTGGACCATGTTTAGATAGCTGGACCTTGGTAATCAGCCTCAGAAAATGGCCAAATAAAGGAATAAACCTTGGTGGATAGCTTTAGGAATGTAATCTAACAGGTTTAGCACGAGAGAGGGAATGGGTGAAAGGCAAGGCCTACCAGAGCCATGTTTGCCATGCTTGGGCCCGTTAGAGCCCCTCAGAGAAACCAATGCACTTTATAAAAGGAAGACCAATGTGCGAAATCAGCCAATGTGGCAAGCTGTATGAGTGAGAAAATTAAAAACTTTCTGTTCAGCTCAATAAACATAGATAATGAATGGCTGTTAGATGTAAGATGGGCATCTACCTGACATCTTTTTTATACATTTATACAATATATTCTGAACACTGTTTTCCCCTCCTCCAATTCCTCCCTGATCCTTAGCACCTCCTCACCTACCCAACTACATCCAATTACCCACCCTTTCCCTCTCTTTTTAGAAAACAGTCAAAAAATGAAATAAAATTTAAAAAGACAAGAAACACACAGACACAAACCAGTAAGACAAAAATAAATAAATGTGAGATAAAAACTCTACAAAGATACATTGAGTTCATTTTGTGTTTGTTGGCCATCTACTGCTGATCATAGAAAGCCTACATTCAATGATAAATAAAAAAGAAAGCAAAGTGGGTACCTTTAGTCAGGCCCTGCCAAGGTATGCCACTAAACAAACATGCCACACACAACACTTAGTGCAAGAGGATTTTTGGAGGGGTGGGAGGAGAGAAAGGCCATGTTAGAGTGGATATATGGGAGAGGCAGGCAGACAGACAGAGATAAAGGAAGAAAAGAGGCAAGAGAGGAGCAAGAGGCAAAAGAGGAAAGAAGAGACAAAAAGAACGAGCTGTGCCTGGTAGGCACTTTTAAGGAGTGCACATGTCACACAGCTGGTGGTAGAAAGTTACCTGGCCACAGGTGATGATATAACTGCTTTGACAGCAGTGGCGGGCTGCTGCCATGGTAGAAATTGACACTACCTAACTGTAAGTGTTGTTAATATGCCAAATGAGATTCTATTGGAGAAAACTGATTTTTCGTTAGCAAGCTGTTATCTATTGGAAATAGCTTCTGGGTTGGGTCGGGGAGTCATATCTACTTGCCCCTCTTAATGCTTGAACCACTTTGGCTACCTATTAGTGAGCTGTGAGGATACCCATGGCAGTATTTAGCAGTGTATCACTCAGGGCAGGAAGATTAGGCTAGAGTTCTATGGAAACAGCATCCCTAGAGGCTGATTGATCTTCAGAAGTAAAGCATTGTATGCAGCACGAATCCTAATTGGTCTTAATAATAAAAACCCAGAGTCAGATATAGAGGTAAATGCTGAAAGATCAAGAGAGACAAAAAAAGCAAGTCACAGCCACCGCCTCTTACCTTGCCTACTCCTTGGCCTGAAAAGAAGTGAGCTCCTGTCTCTACCCACTTTATATTCCTCTTGCCGTCCAGCCATATCATTTCCATTCTCTACCTTCCTAGTGCTGGGATTAAAGGTGTGAGATGCCAAGTACTAGGATCAAAGGTGTGTGTAACCACTGCCTAGCTCTGTTTTTTTTTTTTTTTTCAGACTGGATAAATCTTGTATAGCCCAGGGTGGCCTGGAACTCACAGAGATCTGTCTGCCTTTGCCTCCCGAGTGTTAGGATTAAAGGTGTGTGCCACAGTTGCCTGGCCTCTGTGGCTGACTTCTGACTTAGCTCCACTCTCTGATCTTCAGGCAAGCTTTATTTGTTAGATCACAAACAAAATATCACAATGGTACCTGGAAGAATATGAAAAGATTCACTGCTTTCTTTCTCTCAATCATATTTTCCTAACAGCTTTCTTGACTATGGCATTTTCTAAATCACTTGCTGTAGAACTCTGGGCTGTACTGCTGTAACTCTTTGACTGTGGCTTGTGATATTTTTACCCATGGAAGGCAGCAGCTATTCTATGTCAAAGTGCCATGAGTTCATAAGGAGACAGACATTGAAAAATAGTATGGTATTCTAAGCTAAGAAAATTAATGGGTTGTTTTTATTATTATGAAAAAATAGCCGCAAACATAGCATCCACCAGATGGGCTCATATAATTTTTCAATTGTTATTTGTTTAGATTTTTTGTATAAACCTTTGTATATGCCATTTTGTCATTAATATTAAAACAGTAATATTTTCTATATTTAAAAGTAATATGCTAGGTAACTTCTATGGAACTATATAAATAAAGTCTCTTTCAAACACAAATCTAAAGTTTATATTTTTAATATTAATATGCTATCAATATTTTATGAGGTAAAGAATGAGCGGGGTTGCTACATGTTATTTCTTAATTCCTCAAAATTGATAATAAGCTTCCTTAGCTCTCAAAATCAATTAAATTATTGAAGAAACACAAAAGAAATATTTCCATTAAATAAAATAAAATTACAGTACTAATTATGCCATAAAAATCTTTAGTTTGTATAAACTATTTTGTTACCCAAACTTAATGTGCATTTTCTACAAATTCAGAAAATCTTAAAAATGCATGTCATTCCTGGGAAGAAATCACTTAATAATTGTTTTCACTAAACATAGTTATTAACATCAAGGAGAAACTTAGTGTTGTAAAATAATCATCTGGCTTACCTCTGGATTTCTATATTGTGTGTAGGAGTAATCTATGACATTATTTTTCACCATTTGTTTCCTTATTTTAAAATGTTATTACTTATACTTTTTGAGAATTTCATTCATGAGTATTGTTATTTACATAATTTTCCCCCATCCCTTTCCTCCACTGAACTCCATCCATGTCACCTCACTCTCTCAAAACAATTCATGGACTCTTTTTGTTTAATTATTATTGTTCATATGTACATTACATTTATTTATTTATTTAATTTATATATTTATTTATCTATAAAAACAACTTGCTGAGTCCATTTAGTGTTGCTTGTGTATATGTTGTCTAGAAGTGGCTACTTGAGATTGGATGTTTGTTCATGTAACAGTCGCTAGAGAAGATTAACTCCATTTCTCAGCAGCCATCATTTTACGACATTTCTCTCACTTCATTTCCTTTTTCTTGTCCAAAGTTTCTTCATAGCACTTTTCATCTCTGCATTTCTCAGAGTATATATGAGGGGATTCAACATTGGGGTGATAACAGTGTAAAATACAGTCAATGATTTATCAATGGGTAATGTAGAAGGAGGTCTCACATACATAAAAATACACGGAATAAAAAAGAGGACTACCACAGTGATGTGAGAGCCGCAGGTGGATAAGGCTTTGCGCCTCCCTTCCTGGCTGAGATTCTTCAGAGAGTGAAGAATGACCCCATAAGAAATGAGCAACAGCAAAAAGATGACCACACAGATTGCCCCATCGTTGGCAACAACTGTGAGGCCAATAACATATGTGTCTGTGCAGGCCAGTTTTAATAAGGGGTACATGTCACAGATGAAGTGGTCAATGACATTAGGGCCACAGAAAGGAAGGTTATGTACAAAGAGAAGCTGGACTACAGCATGTACAAAACCTCCAACCCAGGCTACCACCAACAGCAGAACACACACACGTTGGTTCATGATGGTCAGATAATGCAAGGGTTTGCAGATGGCCACATACCGGTCATAGGCCATGACAACCAAGAGTAAAATCTCAGCACCACCAAATAAATGTCCGATAAAAAGCTGGGTCATGCAAGCTTGGAAGGAAATAGTTTTCTTCTCATACAGTAAGTCAATAAACATATTTGGTGTAACTGTAGTTGAATAAACAGCATCCATAAATGATAAATAGCCAAGAAAGAAATACATGGGGGCATCTAAACTTGGGCTGACCACAACAGTCACAACAATGAGCAGGTTGCCTGCCATTGTCACAATGTAGATGACCAAGAACACAACAAATAATATTTTCTGGCCTTCAGGACTCTGAGTGAGGCCCAAGAGAACAAATTCAGTCACATTGTTTCTTTGTTCCATATATCCTTCTGTATATTTTTATATTAGGAGTCAAACAAATTATTTGAAATTATATCAATGACTTCATGAAATTTTTAAATATTGTTTATTCATTCTGAAAATAAGAAAATAGAGATCTTGGTTTATTTTATTCCTGAACGTATAGATAACACAAATAGCAGTCTCCAAACTCAGTGATGTTACAGGCAAATTAGAAGAGACATATGAGGGAAATGAAAATATTGTGAAATAAATGAGTTGTCACAACTAGCTTTCACACTACCTAGTGGCTGATAAAATCAGAAATAAAACAAGTACAATAAGAAAAAACAAAATAATATAGATTAAAGATATAATGTAAAATTAAGACAAGTTAATATATAAAAGGAATAAAAGCTTGCAAGAAAATAAAAACAACAATATAAGGTTATCATAATGTCAAAAAATCAAAATATAATAAAAAGATTTTAAATTAAAAACTTTAATATTTAAAGAGCAAGTAAAAAATAAATACAAATATATGAAAACATTGTAGGATGCTAAAATTCACACATTAGTAGAAAATGAAAAACACAATAAGATGCTGAAATTCAAAAGTAGAAAAATAAAAATCATACATGAGTCTATACCTATCAAATCAACAACAAATTACTTGTGTAGTTGAAAATGATAGTTTTGTACTTGGAAGTGCAATGAAATTTTATATTTTAGACACAATTTAGCAATATATATTGAATGAGAAAATACAAGTACTTACCATCTCACCAGCTGTATCCTTTAAATCTGTTCCAAAGAAATTAAAGTTATGGAATGTAAACACACATTTTGCATTTATTTATGATCAGAGGAAGCAAAAAAATAGTAAAACAAATGGTAATAAATAAATAGGACACAAAATTTATTAAATATAAAATGCCCATTTAAGGGAATAACAATTATTCCAAAGAGACTGTTGAGAAAAACAGATATAAGCATAAAATTATACATAAAAGGATATGATACACATTTATTATAAATTATGAAAGAATATGTTTCGTTGCAAATATTACTTATATTTATGTTATTGATGCAGGAGGAAATAAGGAGCCTTATGTTAAAGGATGAAATGACAGGAGGAAATATCAAGCGAACGAGAGAGAGGAGGGGGCAGAATGGATTTCATATACCAAGCTATCATACCACACATTCGCACATGCCATGGCAACACAAGTAGGTCAGAAAACAATTGGCAGGAGTTTGTTCTCTTTTTCCACCACCTGGGTCCTGGAGGAGAATGAAACTCAAGTCAACAGGTTCTATGGCAGGCACTGACACCAGCTGAGTCATCTCACTGCCCACCTCTTTGACACTCTCAAGGACACTCTCATGTATTTCTCCTCCATTTCTTGTATCATCAATTTTTCCCTTATATTGCATTATTCTCTTGAAACATTTATATTCATCCATTAAAAAAATCTGTCCTCTTGTCCAATCATTACTTTCAAGGAAGCACCTATCTCTATTCTATGATCTTTGTCTACTCCTCACTTCACTAAGCCTGGTGGCTTACTTTGTTCTTCCTCTTACCTGTCCTGCTATTTATATCAAATGAAGTAGCGGCAGGCTTAAGGATCATGCTACGTTTTTAAATCCCTTTATTAAACTACTGAAGTGCTACATTATCCTCTAACACTTAACATATTAAACAATGCTAGGAGAAGAGCTGAGTTGACACTATCAACTGCCTGTGAGTGGAAGATCCCTCAAGTTGTTACACTGGAAATTAGTTGTTAAAAACAGTAATCAGGAAAATATATTGTTATATTTTTTTAATTTAAGGCATCCAGAAGCATTATAGTTTCATATGAATTCACATACATATTAATGGTCACAATGAACCCTTAATGGGAATGATTATCAAAATCTCACTGACAAAATTTTAAAAGACCCTTATAAATAAATACATATTCTTAGTTACCTATGTAAGGGCATATTCATTTAGCCCAAATTCAGGAGTGTGGTTCCTGATTACTGGTCCCGAATGATGACAACTTCCCACACTGATTCCACCTCTTAAGAGAGAGCAAAACAACACAAGCTCTAATCTGGATTTTGAAATGTTTCCACCTGAACAATTCTCTTCATACTTGCAAGAATTCTGGCTCATCAGTCTTTCAGGGAAAAAATATGAATCACTACTTTTTAAGCTTGTTGGGATGGTTCAACTGAATATTTAGAATATTCTGTAATTATAAAATTTTTAGTCTTGATTTGCAACACAGAAATCTGAAACAATTCTGTGGAAAAAATATCTTGAAATGATAAATAAATTTTAAATATGCACACTGAGGCTACATAGGTGAATTTTGTTGGAGACCAATGATACTTAATAAAAATCATTATAATATTTGTATTACACAAAAAGTAAAACAATGAAATACCGTTTAAAACATTGGATTCTCAAGTATACTAGCATGTAGGTATAGTTGAACTCAGGCTGCCTGAAGATGGAAATAGTATTAATTTGTATTCCATCATTCTTATTTGGGTTTATCATTTCAAATTCTGGAAACTCAGCTACATGAATACTGATATAGACAAACATTCTAAGGGAAAAACAAAGTCTGTGGATATTTTATACAGCACAGAATAACAAAATGCCCTATCATCGTATTTCCAATGCTGGTTTTCCTCTAATTAGATTCATTGGGACCTTATTTGTAATTTTGAAGGTAGGCTATGCATCTCCAGAGATACTCTCAAGGACAATCACTATAGATTTACAGAAACATAACCATTGAGGAAAATATCATGAATGAACAACTTGAGGACAAATTATCAAATAATAAAGTCCAATCTGGGCCCAAAAAAGTATGTACAAAATCTCATATATAAAAATTACGGTGAGTATATAGTTTGACCTACACTTTCCCAGTTGACAATTGATCCTACAGCAAAAACACAAAAATAGTAATTTCCAACCAGTTACCAAAGGCTTACTTCAAATGCAGCAATTTCCCTTAAGGGGAATAAAGTTCAAGTCTATACAGTCTTAGAGGTCAGTTGGTAGACTGGGTTTGAGTACAGAGACTGAGAAAGATAAAACAAGTGGGAGATTGTTCTGTCTTTGAGATACCTCGGAGAATAGTCCTTACAATGGATCCCGCAGTCACTAATCTACAACAAACATTGATACATATTTCAAAGAATTTCACTCAGACAAAAAAAAAATCTGTAAAAACTCAAAGCTATAAACTAATAGCAAAAATATGACTAAATTTTAAACAATTGTTTGCAAATCTAGCAAACTAATCTGTATGTCTCCACTTGAATATACTCTATGGATAAAAATTTCTACAAAGAAAGGTAAAGCACATCTAGAGATATTGTATATAATCATATTTTAGAAGCATCAATAATTTTGTTTACTTTCTTTGCTAGTTTTATTGGTGTAAAATTGAAAAGTAAGTAATTACACATATTTTAAGTATACCACTGATGTTTGGGTAAATATATACACTGTGAAGTGGTCACTATAAGTCATTATTAGATGTATCACTTTGGGTGATTATTTCTTTAAGGAATTTTTTTTTTTTGTTTGGTTTTGTTTTTCGAGACAGGGTTTCTCTGTGTAGCTTTGTGCCTTTCCTGGAACTCACTTTGGAGACCAGGCTGGCCTCAAACTCACAAAGATCCGCCTGCCTCTGCCTCCTGAGTGCTGGGATTAATGGTGTGCACCACCACCAACCCACACTTTAAGGCATTTTTATGGTTAAAAGAGTAAAATCTATTTGTCCTGATTTTTATAATTTGGAACAGTAGGTAATGTTATATACTATTGTTTTAGTCATAGTTCTCTAGAGAAACATAATGAATTGAATTAACATAATAAAAGGGGATTTGAGTGACTTATAGGCTGTAGTCCAGCTAGTCCAACAATAGCTATATCCCAGTGCAAAGTACAAGAATCTGATAGTAGTTCAGTACACATGGTTACATATCTCAGCTGGTCTTCAGTCTATGTGAAATCTCAAAGAAAAAGTTTCTAATGCTATTGAAGTAATGCTCAGCAGTAGCGTAGATGAACTTGCCAGCAAGAGTAAGAGCAAGTAGGCAAAAAAGCAAAAGCTTCCTTCTTCTATGTCCTTTTATGAAAGCTGGACCAGAAAATGTGGCTGAAATTTAGTGCGGGTCTTCTCATCTCAATGATCCAATCAAGAAAATCCTTCACAAATGCTTGGGTTTTACTTGATCCCACATGCAGTCAAGATGACAACCAAGATTAGCCATCATAGCTATAATATAGAATCATAAAAACTAAAGCCTTTCACATTATTCTTTATCCTCCAGGCTCTGACAAACATTACTTTCTGCTTCTGTAAGTCTAAGAAATATCCCACACAACTGAAAAAATGCATTATCTAACTTTTTTTGCCTGAAATGAGATATGGTTTAGTTTAACAATATATATTGTAACAATTGGCTATGTATATTTCCTTCTTAAGGCTGAATAATGTGTCATTGTATATCACATCGTTCTTATCCATTCCCCAAGTGCAAGAAATTTCAGTGTTTTCATCTGTTGATCGTCAACAATAACACAACAGTGAATATGGACTTGCACAGTTATTTGAAATACTTTTAAAATTGTATTTGTCTAAATGCACAGAAGTGGAATTTGTTGATAATAAACATTTTCATTTTAAAGAGATTTTGCTTTTAAATATTTATATGTTTTCTGACATGAGTTTACATACATGTGAAGGTAGATGTCCACAGAGTCCAGATGAGGGAGTTGTGACATGAACACTCTAAACTAAACTTGGCTCATCGCCATCATTTCCTTTCTTTTCCAAACCAATTTCCATAATAACTCATGAGGTGATAACGCCAAGAAGAGTGAAGAAGGACTTTTCTCCACATCATCACCAACATTCATTTTACTTTGTGTTTGGGTTATGAAATTTGTTTATTATTTTGGTGTTTTGTTATGTTTATAAGGGATCTACCATGGAACTCTGATTGATCTTGAATTGATGATACTCTTATTTCAGTTTCTGAAATGCTGGAATATAACAGGCTCAAGATCTTCTGCCTTTTAACAACAACTTTCTAACAGATGTGAGATGATATAACTTTTTAGCTCATATTTTCATTTCCCTGATAATTAGTAACACCATGAAACATTTAGCAGATACTTGGGTTGTTTGCAAGTCTTCTAATAATGTCTGTGGAGAATGAATGCACTGGAGTTTTGTAGTATATTGAGTTTTGTTGTTGTTGTTGCTAGGTTTTGTTTTCCTTTTTTTTCTTTTTACCTGTTTTATTTTATTTTTGAGATGATAATTACATCATTTCTGTTCTTCATTCTCTCTATCCAATCAAGCCCATATATCCTTCTTTGCTCTCTTTCAAACTCATGCATTTTTTTCATTAATTGTTTCATTTTTAATACTGGATCTCATGTAGATTACATTGAACTCATGATTCCCCAGCTTCTACTTCCCAGGTGCTTGGATTGCAAGAATATGCTACCATTTCCAGACAAGTTTGTATGTATAGTACTTAGAATTGAACTGGGACTGTACACACAATATGCAAGCATTCTATCATGGAGTTATGTCTATGTGGGGTTTATTAGCTTAAATAAGAAAATGAAATCATGTCATTTTAAGAAAATGAATGACATGCCCAGCATGTGTAACCACTGTACTATAGTGAATAAACTGTAAAAGAATAATGATAATACTATAAAAACATAGTTTGTACATTAATTAAATTTGTCATACCTGCTCTGAAAAGAAAGAAAAATAACAGCATATATATGAGAAGTATTTTCTGTCCAAAAGACATTTCTACTGAGAAAATTGTCAAATGATGGATCATGTAATAAATGATATGACTTTTCTTTGATCCAGCTTCTCCCTCCCATTTATCATCATTGAGTTTCTTAAATAAAAGATGAATATGACTAGCATGAGGACCATTGAGGTATAACACAAAGTGTATAGTTTTTATTACTCATTTGAAATGTGCTGTTTGCTATTATCATGACATCAATATACAAACAAGAATGACCATTTTTAATGAACACATTTTATAGAAAAACACCAAATACATTTCCCATGCATTCAAATAGTAGTTAAGGGCCACTCAAAGTTAGTTATTGCGATTTTTCAATTATTTATATATATGACATATTTAGAGTTATTGATTGATGTTTTTCCAATTCTAAATTTTATATATGGAGAGAGAGAGAGAGAGAAAGAGAAAGAGAGAGAGAGAGAGAGAGAGAGAGAGAGAATACATATAATCTATCAAGGTTTTCTATTGCTTTGAAGAGACACCATGACCACAGCAAATTTATAAAGAATAACATTTAATTGGTTGGCTTACAGTTTCAGATTTTTAGTCCATTATCATCATGGCAGGAAATGGCAGCATTGAAAGTACACATAGTTCTGGAGAAGGATCTGAGAGTGGAGAAGAAACCATATCTTGATCTCTAGGAGACAGGAAGTAAATTGTCACGCTGGACATAGCTTGAGCATTGAATAACACAAATCTCACCCCTTCAGTGACACACTTCCTCCAACAAAGCCACACTTCCTAATAGTGCCACTTCTTATGAGTTTATGAGGGCCAATTACATTCAAACTATCACACTTATACATATGTGTGTGTGTGTGTGTGTGTGTGTGTGTGTGTATTTATAGAACATAAAATGTCTATAACTCAAAGAAAGGCAAGTACAGCTATATGTATCTGTCATATATAATATATTAATATATATGTCATAGAAATTTTGGAGTGGGCAGAAACAAGACTTTCAGGAAAAAAGGAAGAGTGGGAGTTGTATATATGCAGTGCTCATGTATGAAAATTTTGATATAAAGTATTATGTCCATTTAACAGAATTATAGTAGTGGATTCTCCCTTAGGGTCTATGACCTGTCCTAGCCATAGGTTCTTAGTCCATTAATGGTTCAAGCTATAGTTTTCATCATGTGAAGTGGGACTTAAATCCTGTCTACTATCATTATGCGTATGACTATTTTGCCTGCATGTATATAAGCACTAGTAGTGTTCCTGTTCCCACAAAGTCAAAAGAGGGTGTCAGATACCCTGAAACTGGAGTTACAAATAGTTGCAAGCCACCATGTAGGTGTTGGGAACTGAACCAAGGTCTTCTGCAAAAACAGCAAGTATCCCATTCCCACCCCTAGAAACCTTACCTGGTTACAGAGGTGACCAGTTCAGGCTCCGAATCCTCCATTACTAGAAGTCTCTGTGTGGATCACCCTCATAAAATCCTGGGAGTGACTGCTACACTAAGTTTCTACATCACCTTCCACAAATACCTCTAATTCCAGTTGTCTCCTTCTCCTTCTCTTGTCCCTGATCACTTCTGCTCCATTGTCACCCACTGCAGGTCTACTCATTAGGCAGAGAGGGAGCCCAAACTGGAGATCTCCCTCAGGTCTCTCCCCTTGGATCTCAATTGCCTTGCCCAGCATTGATATGAGGGTATATGGATCTTGGAGACAAAGAAGTCATGGTGGGGGAGACTGGGAGTAATCTAGGGAGGGGAAGCTGTGGTCAGGATGTAGTGAAAACAATAAAACAAACAAACAAACAAACTTATTTGCTTTGGGGACTCTTTTCCTTTTACTGAGTTGCCTCTTCAAACCTTGGTATGTTAGGAGGTTAAACAGTCTTCCTGCCCCTTAATGTGCTGTGTCTGGTTGATATCAGCCAAAGTCAATGGGGTGTCAAAGGGAGTTGGGGAAGGAACTTGGAGGAGAAGAGGGAGGGGAATTTGCTGTCAGTATGTGTTAAAAAATAAAAATAAAATATTTTCTTTAAAAATAATAAATAAATAAATGAATGAATAAATAAAAAGTAACAGGTGCTCTTAACTACTGAGCTATATCTCCAGTTTGAGTATTATTTTCAAAATAAGATAAAATAGAAAAGGAAATAAGCAAATAAAGAAATTACTATATCAAAAGCGGTTGTTCATAAAAAGCAACCCTTGGGTACTGTTGGTGAGAACACAATTGCAATGTTGGAAAACACTACTTTGCAATTCATGACATTTCCAGGGATAGGAGTATGTGAACACCTGTATAACTAGGAGATATTTCCTTCCCATGTTCACTGCAGCTGTGTTGACCCTAGTCAGGAGGAAACCAACCTAAGTGTTAATAAATCAGTATATGAATAAAGAACAAAAGAGTAGTTAGTAAAACTCACTATGAGATATGATTCCACCTGTGAAATGATGAACACTGCTAATTTGCAGCAACAATAAATGAAACTGAAGATTATTAAATTAAATAAACCAGGCACAGAAATAAGTAGTTATAGATTATTTAAAAAATAAAAATAAAAACATAAAGGACTGAATGATGGGTACTAGTTTCTAGAATGAGGACATGAGAAAATGTTGATTTAATAATGTAAAATTTCAATTAGACCAAAGGACTAAGTTTAAGCTTTGTACTGTATAACATAGAGATAATAGTTAATAACTTGTAGTGAATTCTTCTGAATTTTAAAATTAGGTTTAAAGTTATGAGAAAATAAAAAAATGCCATGTAAAGCAACACATATTATAAAAAATTAATTTAAAATAATTACAATTTATCTCAATAATTATATGAAATGCTAAATAGTAACATAAAAAGTTTGCATTCATCAAATGAAAGGCAAATAGTGTAATATTGTATAAAATATATACATACATACACAAATATATATAAAGCTTAGCAATGAGATTATCTCTGGGAATAAGGAAACTAATTATACCAGTCACTTACACAAACTACTTTCAATGGTTTCAGTAATAATGCCTATGTAACACACAAAATTTATAAATAAGTTGCATGTATTACAGATATGCATAAACTTACAGTTTTTAAAGGATAAATGTTCTATGATACATCTTTAATTATCAAATTATTGCACATGAATATCTAGCCTTGTTCATTTACAGTGCTTCATCTACTATTAAATATTCTCTCCATAACAGATATTAAGACTATAAATAATAAAATTATATTATATTCAGAGTATGGATGACTCAACACACCTGTAAACTGAAAAACAAAACTAAAAATGAAGAAAAGATAAGTTAAAACACTGTTTATAATAAACAACATTTTTGATTTATTGATGTATTTAATAAATAATTATGATATTTACCTGTTTTGAAAAAATTAAAAATATAATATGGGTAACTAGTGAAGAAAAACAAAAATGGGTTCATAACTTGGCATAACATTTTTTCAAATAATCACTATTCTGTCAACAAGAACTGTAATCTAGTGCTTTCTTCAACTGAATCTCATATAATGAAACTATTCATATCTTTAGCTAATCACAATATCACCATGTATTGAAGTACATGAAATGGAAAATGTGTTAACATTGACCCAGGAAAAAAGAAGGAATCCTGAAACAGTCCGCAGGTATTAAAATCTGCCATGCAGATCATATAACAAATAATTACATTACAAAACCTCTTTTTTCCCCAGAAATTCATCTAGAGATTGTTCTCACTATTTCTCACAAATGTAGATGATCATAACTTCAAAATCTTGATTAATTGACTGCTTAAAAATAATAAACCCCTATTTTCTATGCTCTATTTAAAATAAACTAAAAATAGTTAGTTCTCTCATATGTAATTTGTAAAAAATCCATTAGATTAATTTTAATCTCAATAGAAAATTGATTCTGCTCCTCACTGGCTTTGTATAAAGAAAAGCATACCTAAAGAATTCCCTTAGCATACTGCATGATATTTAGTAGAATTTATTAACTATTTGT
Organism: Onychomys torridus; assembly: GCF_903995425.1. NCBI lineage: Eukaryota > Metazoa > Chordata > Mammalia > Rodentia > Cricetidae > Onychomys > Onychomys torridus. Next base: position 65,174,880 of record NC_050446.1, read on the forward strand.
AGCTTTGGAATTAGTACGTATTCAGCAAGGAAACATTCTTAATCTTTCCGTAGTTAACCTTTCATACCAAAGTTTTTCCATACAATTTTTCATCTCTGAATTTCTCAGAGTGTATATTAAAGGATTCAACATGGGGGTGATAATTGTATAAACTACAGTCAGGGATTTATCAATAGGAAAGTTGGAGACAGGTCTAACATACATGAAAATACAGGGAACAAAAAAGAGGACAACCACCATGATGTGGGAGCTGCAGGTGGACAGGGCTTTACGCCTCCCTTCCTCACTATACGTTTTAAGAGAGTTTAGAATAATCCCATAGGAGACTAAAAGAAGGATAAAGACAGTCATACAAATTGCTCCACCATTGGCAACCACAGTGAGGCCAATTAAATAAGTGTCAGTACATGCTAATCCCAGTAATGGGTACATGTCACAGATAAAGTGATCAATGACATTGGGGCCACAAAAAGGAAGGTTGTAAACAAAGATAACTTGAACAAAAGAGTGGGCAAAGCCTCCAGCACAGGCTGCCACTAATAGGAGAATGCAAACCCGACGATTCATGATGGTCATATAATGCAGCGGTTTACAGATGGCCACATAGCGATCATAGGCCATGAATACCAGGAGGAAGACCTCAGCACCACCAAATAAGTGTTCTACAAAGAGCTGGCCTATACAAGCTGAAACTGAAATTGTTCTTCTGTTGCAGATTAAGTCCATAATCAGTTTCGGTGAGAAGGCAGTGGAATAAACAGCGTCCATGAGTGACAGACAGGCAAGGAAGAAGTACATTGGAGAGTCCAAAGAGGGGCTGGCAATCACTGTCCCCACAATGAGCAGGTTGCCCACCATTGTCACAATGTAGATCAGTAAAAACATGACAAACAATGCTTTTCTCCCAGCAGGATCCCGGGTGAGACCCAGCAGGATAAATTCTGTCACATTGTTGGTCTGCCCCATTTAGTCTTACAAGGTTAGATTCAGAGAAAATAACTCAGGATAACACCTGCCATGAAATTGTGAACATGGCCAAGAAACATTTTATCATCAACAGCATTCCTCAGTTTACAGGATCCTCAGTTTTGAGGTGTGAATCCCAAGTGATTTTTAATAAGTATCTAGCAAATTTCTTTTCCACCATGCACCGTTGATGTGTTGATAACACTATTTCTCTTTTGGTGATTTTGTTGAGCCCCCAGCAAATGGGTTTGTTGTCAAGACTTAAGTGGATCTTTGTATCTAAGACCAAACAAAAGTTCCACAGTTATTAATATACTTAGACTTCTTATTTAAAATATTGTTTTTCATAAATGTCAGTGATGACAAGAAAAGGGTGTTAATTTTAAGAAATCCATACACTTGGTTGAAAATAAATCTAGAATACATCGACTAACATAAAGTCTATTGTTGGAGTTGGGTATTATTTTGTGGAGAATATCTTTATAATACTATCTATGTAGCTCTCATACAGCCCTGCTCCATCTCAAAGCTGCAATACTGTATCTAGACATTCTGTCATAAACATCTCAAATGACTTTGTTCTTTTGAAATTTCATATGAAATTTCAAGAAACTTGACTTTAAACTGTATCAAAAAGTTATAATAGAATACTTAAATTGGAGGACATATCATCTTATTCATTTTATGGATTTGATCACACCATTGATCCCAGAACTCAGGAGTCAGAGGCAGGCAGAACTCTGTGAGTTCAAGGCCAGCCTGGACTACAGAGTGAGTTCCAGGAAAGGCTCCAAAGCTACACAGAGAAACCCTGTCTCAAAAAGAAACAAAAAACAAAAAACAAAAACAAAAAAAGTCTACTGTGATTTTTACTTAAAGAATTAACATTCATATTGAAAACTCATTTAATAAATAATTTAATATAGTTCATAAAATATAATTGTAATTTAAAATAGTAATTTTATTAATCTGGGTCATAGCAGGTAACAGCACTATGTCCCAACAACTTTGCATGGATCATTTTAACTTTCAAAAATAAAAGTCCATGTCAAGTGCCTGGAATACAGTATACATTTATTTCCTCACATTCTAGCACATTTCATAATAAAATACATTTGTTAATGGACCCCCCAAACGATATTTCTTTCTTTTTTTAATATATTTATTTTTTTCATATAGCTATTTGTGTTTTAATTTTACATATCAAGCCATGGGTTCCCCAGTCCTCCCCAATCCCGCCCCTGATCCCACCTTCTCCCCAGCCCCTCTCCCCCATTCCCATCTCCTCCAGGTCAAAGACTCCCCTGGGGATTCAGCTCAACCTGGTAGATTCAGTACAGTACAGTCCCCTCCTTCCAGGCTGAGCAAAGTGTCCCCACATAAGCTCCAGGTTCCAAACAGCCAGCTCATGCACTAAGGACAGGTCCAAGTCCCACTGCTTGGGTGTCTCCCAAATAGTTCAAGCTACTTTTTCTTAAAAATCATATATAATACCCATAAATGAGATGATGAGGTATTTTCTATTGTTACATATGCACTAACATATAGCATTTATTACTTGACCTTGTATAAATTAAGCAATAATTACATTCTAACACTGGATACAACATAAAATGAGCATTCCAGTTAACTTATTGTTGTGACACCTTACATTTCTTTTTTTAAATCAGAAATTACCAAAGAGACTAATAAGCCGTGGGTCTGTTCAATATAAGAATATTTTTGTATCCCTAGGCCTTTGTCTCAATAATTGATATCTTGAGTTTTACTTTGATCCAGAAATCATTCTTACCTGTAAAAAGGGTGATTGCAATATATACATATATTTATATATTGTACAATATATAAAGACTTTTATAGACAGATTCAAAACAGCTTGACTAAAATTCAAATACTTACTCTATAAAGTAGCTGCATATTCATGCCCTCTATGAAAACATTTTCATACAGAAACAATGATGGTATGCTTGCACAAGTGTGTAAAAATCAACCAAATTAAACAACTGATTTAAGTATTCCTTATCATACTTATGTATTTCATCATGTGCAACTCACAGATTTGTAAACATTATATCGCGGTTTTTCTGTTCACATCGTAATTTTTATATTCTGAATAGTAGTGAGTTAATCTCTCTTGCCAAGATCCAGGTCATTTTCTCTAAAGATTTTTCAGGGGAAGAAAGCAGCTGAGGAATGATTGATTTCCTAATTTGAATTTGCTCCAAGTGTTCTGACTTCAGTTAAAACAGCCCAAAGAAGGAAGAAGTCGCAGATGCTTTACCCAATATCACCCTAGCAAAACTCAGTCTTACTGTGATGACCAGGTGCTCTCTGCCCAAGAATCCCTGAGGCATGAAGGCTAAGAACATGCAACTTCAGTGTGTTATAGTCTCTATTCTAATTATTGGAAGACAGTCCAGACTGTTCTAAACTTTAGTAGGAGCAAAATAGCTCATCAGAGTCTCAAAGTAATAGAAAGTTACATGATTAGTAGCTGCTGGAAGATTAAGAGTTGTTTTTTAAGGATGTGTCCCCAGTAGGTATAACTAGCTCCAGTGGATGGCCACAGACCCAAGAGCATATAGGCAGCCTTAATTGCACTCAGTGGGTTAGAAAATAAATGAATGAGGACACACTTTTGTGTGAATATGGGATGACAGTGGATCTGGGAAGGGAATAAGAGAAGAGGGTAACTATGATCAAAATACTAAGAACAAAATTCTCAAAGATTCAAAAAACGTATTTTTAAAAAGAAAATTGTATTAAATATTAACATATATAATGCTGAAAGAAAATGCCTAAGAATGAAATAATACATTTTCTTGAAGTTAACCATCCTCAATGGTTCTTAAGGTTTTCTTGACTCTTCTTCAAGGTAGCTCTCTGAGCCCTGAGAGGAAGGGATTGGTGAGGATACCACATATGGACTGACTGTTCCAAAATCTCTCACTCTCACATTGGTCTCTACATTAGTTCCCAACTGCTATAGGAGGAGAATGTTTCTCTGATGATGCCTGAGCATCACACTGATCTATGAGTATAGCAGAATGACTTCAGGAGTCCATTTCTTGCTATGTTCCATTAGTAAAACAGTACTATTTGGTTTTCTCCCTAAACAACAGGACTGATGCACATATGAACTCAAAGAGTCTGTGGCAGCACAGACAGAGCCTACACATGTTCAAGCCAAATGGGGTCTGTGCATTGAGGTGGGCATCAAAACACAAACTCCCATTCCTTTAATCAAGAAGCTATCTGCAACTGACCCCCACTTGCAAGGAAAAATTCGTTTCTGCAGAGGGGTCTTACTGTGTTTAGTAACCACATTTTACGGCAAGCCCTGTGCCTATAAGTAGGTGACCAACACAAAATGGTGGTGTTTTTGTAGACTCTTGGCTTGGTTTGCATTTTTGTTGTTGTTGTTCTACTGGTCTTTTGTCTATATGTTTTCTGATCTTGTGTTTTTGTGTTGTGTGTGTGGGGGTGTGTGTGTATGTGTGCTTCTTGTAGCTTTTTCCTTTCTTTGTTTTAAAATCTAGCTTGTTTCTCTGTTTGCTTTATAAAGAGAAAAAATTGTATGGAAGTAGGTGGATGAGGAGGAAGAAATGATCTGGGAAAATTTAGGGAATGAGAAACAGTGATCAGAATATATTGTATGGAAAAAAATCAATAAAAAGAAACATACTCAAAAGAAATCACACATTTTCAACAATACACAGAGAAAATACATCAAAATAGAAGCCAAAAATATTTTGAGGATTACAATGATGACTTTAGTCCTATCATTTGGCAGGCAGGGATCTGTCTGGATCTCTGTGAGTTCAAGGCCACACTGGAAACAGCCAGTTGTGGTGGCACACACCTTAAATACCAACACTAGTTAACCATGGTGGTCTGGAGGTCTGTATAGACAGACAGGAAGAGACAGAGCTGGGAAGGAAGAGGAAGTGATGTAGCTGAACAGAGAGAGCAAATAAAATGGCAGAATGGCAAGACATATATGCATGGGTAGACAGGAAGTATCTTGTATTTGTAAGCTGCTGAGTTGGTGAGATAAGGTTAGCTGTGGCTTTCCCTATTTCCCTGATCTCTCAGGTTGTTACCCCTATACTTGGATCAGTGATTTTTTTATTTAATAATACCTTAGAAATTCCTCTACAATTTTCCATAGTTTCCCTCAAAATTCAGATCTGCAGCATGTATGGCATCCAGACCAGCAAAACAGACTCTACTATTCCCTGCTTTTACTTTTCTTCCTTATGCTCCCCTTTCACTTAGAAACTGATGATTTCTCTGGAAGGCTGGATTAAACCTCTTCAGTCTTTCAATACAATGTGCATAGTTTCTCCTTGATCTGTGGGACATGAGATTAATTTGTGCTTGGACACAGCTCTTACACAGAGGGGCTTTCATTAGAGGGATAAAGGAAATGATTAGAAAAGTGAGAAGAAGAGAAATGATGGGTAATATGGGTATGAATATAAGAAAATACAATGATAAATATGTTTGAAAATATGACGATGGCATCCTTAGTTTTATACTTTGTCTATATTATTAATGAAAAAATAAGATCACCAAATATATAATAATTTTGACAATACTACATTCTCATGGAATATTAATAATTGAATTAGAAGGAAAAAATTATATGTTTTAAAACTTTCCCATCAAGAGAATATTGAAAATCTGAACTTCAATAAACCAAACATAAGAGCATGAAAGCTCAAAAAAGAAACACTACAGCAACTGTTTTCACATATTGACACTCACACAGTGATAGTGGGTAAGTTCACCACACTCTTGCCAATAGACAGGTCATCCAGACAAAAGCTGAACAGAGATATGTTGGAGCTTAATGAAGTCATAAACAAAAACTTACATAATATATCTCCCATAAAATATATAACTTCTTCTCAACACCTCATGGAATTTTCTATGTAATTGACCATATGCTGGGATAGAAAACAAGTTTCAACAAATAAAAGAAAATTGAAATAATGCCCTGTATCCTATCTGGCCACCACAGATTAAATCTGGATATCAAAAATAGAAATAACAGAAAGCTTATAAACTCATGAAAACTGAACAATTCACTACTGAATAAAAATGAGTCAAGAAAGTAATTAAGAAATTAAAATCTCGACCATTCCATTACCTGAACAGGGATGGAGTGAAAAATCAGTGAAATAGATTCCATGATAGAGGGAAACATCATGGGGACAGAGAGAAATTGAGTGCTAGGGAAGTTCCCATGAATCCCCAGGGATGACCCCAACTTGGACTTCTAGAAATAGTGAGGGGGTTGCCTGAACTGAGCTAACTTGCCCCAGAGATCAGATTGGAGAATATTCTAACTGTCATCACAGCTTTTCTCCAATGACTGATGGAGGCTGATGTAGAAATCCACAGCTAGGAAGTAGGCAGAGCTCCAGGAGTCCAGTCCATGAGAGAAAAGAGGGATTCTATGAGAAAGTGCATCAAGATCATAATGGGGATACTGCAGAGACAACCAAACCAAACTAGTAGGAACTCATGAAAGTTGGATCAATGACTATGGAGCCTGCATGGGACTGGACTGAGCCCTCTGCATGGCAAGACAGCTGTATAGATTGATCTGCTTGTCCCCTCCCACCCATGCCCATCCCCTGGCAGTGGGATTAGAATCTGTCACTGGTACATGAGCTGGTGTTTTGGACCCCTCTACCTATGATGGGACACCTCATGCAGCCTTGAGGCAGAGGGAAGGGCTTGGACTTGCCTCTACTGGATGTGCCTACTCATGGGAGGCCTTGCCTTCTTGTTGAGGGAAGTGGGGATTGTAGACAAGATGAGATGGCCAAACACCCTAATGGTCGTGCTGGAACTCTCATCAAATAACTGATGGAAGTGGCTGCAGAGATCCTCAGCCAGGCCCCAGGTGGAGCTCCAGGAGTCCAATTGTCAAGAAAGAGGAGGGACTGTAAGAGTACGAATTGTTGAGACCAAGATTGGAAAAGCACAGGGACAAATAGCCAAACTAATGGAAACACATGAATTATGAACCAAAAGCTGTGGAGCCCCCAACTGGAACAGGCCCTCTAGATAAGTGATACAATTGAATAGCTTGAACTACTTGGGAGGCATCCAGGCTGTGGGACCAGGACCTGTCCTTACTACATGAGCTGACTGTTTGGAATCTTGGGCTTACACAGGGACACTTTGCTCATCCTGGAAGAAGGGGACTGGACCTGCCTGTACTGAATATAGCAGGTTGAATTGAATCCCCAGAGGATTCTTGGCCCTGGAGGACATGGGAATGGATGGGAGGGGCTGGGGAGAAGGCAGAGGCAGGGGCGGGATGGGAGAGGACAGGGGAACCCATGGCTGATGTGTAAAATTTAAACAAAAAAATAATAAATAAAAACAAAAAACAAAAACAAAAAACAAAACAAAACAAACAAACAAACAAACAAAACATGAGCTCAATATAGGGGTGAAAGCCTTAGATCAGGGAAATAGTAAAAGCCACCAACCAACCTTATCTCACCAACTCTGAAGCTTCCAAATGTGCACCACCACTTCCTGTCTATCCCTTGCTGTTATGTCCTCTCATTGGCTCTCTTAGCCCAACTACCTCACTTCCTCTTCCTATACAGCTCTGTCACTTTCTGTCTGTCTGTACAGACCTCCAAATCTCTATGGATGGTACTGGTATTAAAGGCATGTGTCACTAGGCTTAGCTCACTAGTATAGCCTCAAACACACAGACATCTTGCCTCCTAAGGGATTAAGGGCATGTATTGCCTGACTTCTTGTTTATTTAAAATGGCTGGCCTTTTCCCCTTGATCTCCAGGCATGCTTTATTTATTAACAAATAAAATATCACCACATTTCAGTACAAATAAAATATCATCATGGAGGCATTGGGGGTTAGGGAGGAGGAGGCTGAGGGGGTGGGAGGAGGGAAGAGGGGTATCTTTGATTGGTGTATAAAATTAATGGAGAAATTTTCTTAATAAAAAGAAAGGAATTAAAATCTTTTTCGAATCCAGTGTTTGGGGATCTGGTTTGTTGGTTGGTTGGTTGGTTGGTTGGTTGGTTGGATGGTTGGTTGATGGGGATTTTGTGGTTGTATTGGATTTTTGTTCATTTTCCAGAAATAACTTAAAGTTGAGTGGGTAGGGAGGGCGAGAGGATCAGGAAGGACTTGGGGGAGGAGAAGAACATGATCAAAATATATCTAAACTTAAAAAATGTTTTAAATAATAAAAAAATGTTCTGGAAAGACAAGGGATACAAGCAACATACCTCAGCATAATAAAGGTGATCTACAGCAAGCTCAGAGCCAACATCAACCTACATGGGAATAGAAACAAAGCATTTACACTAAAATTTCAAACAAGACAAGTCTGGTCTCTTCATACCTATTCATTATGGTACTGGAAGTGTCATCTAGAGTAATAGGTCAACTGGAGGAGATCAAAGAGATACCAATAGGAAAGGAAGCAGTCCTATTATTGTGCACATAAGGAACCCTAAAATTCCTACCAGGAACCTCCTACAGGAAACTCTATACAAGATTAATGCACAAAAATCAGAAGCGCTCCTGTATACAAATGAGAAGTAGACTGAGAAAGAAATCATGGAAACAATACCTTTCACAATAACCTCATAAAACATAAGATATCTTGAGATAACTCTAACCAAGCAAGTGAAGGACTTTTATATTAAAACTTTAAGACACCGAAGAAAGAAACTGAAGATGAGAGCAGAAATGGAAGGATATTCCATGCTCATGGATTGCTTGGATTGATTTGGTAAAAATGCCATCCTATCAAAAGCAATTTACAGATTAAGAGTAATCACTATCAAATATCCCTCACAATTCTTCATAGAAATTAAAAGGAAAAATTTCAGCTTAATATGAAAATATATGCACACACACACACTGTCCCAATCAAACAAACAAAACCACAAAATATCTAAAATAATTGTGAATAATTAAAGAAATGCTGATGTTATCACCATTACCAACCTCACATTGTACTACAACCCTATAGTAATAGAAACAGCATGGAATTGGTAAAAAGTTTACATGTTGATCAATAGAACTGAATTGAAGATACAGACATAAATCCATACACATATGAACACTTTCGTTTTTTTAAAGAAACACAGGATAATATCTTTAACTATGGTGCTGGTCAAACTGGACCACTACATGTAGAAGAGTCAAAAATCAAGAATCACAATCCACACTTAACAACCTGTACACACCTGACCTACAAATGGACCAAAAACCTCAACATAAAACCAGATGCCTTAAATCTGATAGAAGAGAAAGTGAGGAATAGCTCTAGCTCATTGGCACAGGAAAAGACTTTCTGAACAGAACACTGTTAGCACAGTCAGGAAGAAAACAATAAATGAGACCTCATGAAATTTAAAAGTTTCTGCACAACAAAAGGACACTATCATTTGGGCAAAGCAGTGGATCCTTACTCATCAGGGAAATGCAAATCAAAATCTCTTTGAGATTTCATCTTACACCAGGCAGAATTGTCAAGACCAATAAAAAAAAAAAAAAAAAAAAAAAAAACAAGGGAACTGATACTGGTTAGGATATAAAATAATGGGAAAACTCATCCATTGCTGGTTGGAGTACAAAATTGTACAACCACTGTGGAAATCACTGTGGTGCTTCCTCATAAGGCTGGTAATTGATCTAACTCCAGATCCAGCTATATCACTCTTGAGCATGTGTCCAAAGGACTCTACATTTTACTACAGAGGCACTTGCTCAATTTGTTCATGATTCCTCTATTCAAAATACCCAGAAATTTGAAACAAACTATATGTCCTGCCACAATGAATGGGAAAAAATGTATATTTATAAAATGGGACTTTACTCAGTTGTTTTTAAAAATGAAATTTACAGGTAAATGGATGGATCTAGAAAAAAATCATCCTTAATGAGGTAACCCAGACAATAAAAGACAGATATGATATGTATTCACTTATATATGGAGGTTATCTTTTAAATCTTCTATAAGCAAGATACAATCCATATAACCACAAAGGTTAGGTATAGATTAAGGGACTGGAGGGGAGGATTGGGTCTTCCTGGGAAGACAATATAGAGTAGATAGTTAAGGATTGTTGAGGAAAGCACTGGAATGGGAAGAGTCAAATAGGGAGGAGGAGAGACAAGGAATCTAGAAAAGGAATATGGGGAGTGACAGCTAAAACTAAGGGCCACGTGAGAAGTTGTATGAAAATCTAATACAGCAAAGACTTCCTGTAATATATACATACAGAAGGAAGAACTAAATGAAATCTCCAAATAATGGAGGAGACAGAGCCCCAGCTAGTCCACTCTTTTCACCAAATGAAACTTCTAGGATCAGGAATGGATTGCATATGTTTGTGTTATTGGTCAAAGGAGTCCTATGGCAACCCCCAAAAGACCAGACAATTGACAAGGCTATTATTGGTAGCTCTCCATAAACTGACAGTAAGGTTCTACTGCTGAAGACAATAACTACACAGCTCATTGGACACCTAGATGTCAAACTGGTGCCTGCCTAGAGCTCACCCTTAAGGATTAGTGTTCATGATTCTCAAAGTATTCTCCATGTTACAAAAAGAGAAAGGTAAATACCAACCAAGCTTCAAACCTTTGATTTACAATGGTAACTTGCATGTTAAATGTGCTAGTGCAATAGTGGCACAAAGCTTGTGAGATTTACCAACCATTATTTGATTGGATTTAAGTCCCATTCTATGAGATGGAACCCATTACCAACAACAATGCCTCCAAACCTCATGATGTCATGAGGTCATTGTTTTTCTTTGCTAAGTAGTACTCCATTGTGTATATGAACCATATTATCTTTATCCATTCTTCAGTTGAAGGGTATCTAGGTTGTTTCTAGGATCTGGCTATGACAAATAATGCTGATATGAACATAATTGAGCAAATGCCCTTGAGGTGTGATTGAGCATTCCTTGGGTATATGCCCAAGAGTGCTATACCTGGGTCTTGGGGGAGATGGATTCCCAATTTTCTAAGGAAGTGCCATAGAGATTTCCAAAATGATTGTACAAGCTTTCATTCCCACCAGCAGTGGAGGAGAGTTCCCCTTGCTCCACATCCTCTAAAACATAAGATGTCTGCTGTGTTTTTGAACTTAGCCATTCTGACAGGTGTAAGGTGGTATCTCAGAGTCCTTTTGATTTACATTTCCCAGGTAATTAGGTATGTTGAGCATTTCCTTAAATGTCTCTCAGCCATCTGAAATTCCCCCGTGGAGAATTCTGTTTAGTTCTATAGCCCATTTCTTAATTGGACTGCTGGGTATTTTGATGTCTAATTTCTTGAGTTCTTTATATATTCTGGATATCAGCCCTCTGTCAGTTGTGGGGTTGGTGAAGACCTTTTCCCATTCTGTAGGCTGTTGCTTTGTCTTGTTGACCTTATCCTTTGCTCTACAAAAGCTTCTCAGTTACAACAGGTCCCATTGATTGATTGTTTCCCTCAGTGTCTCTGCTACTGGTGTTATACTTAGAAAGTGATCTCCAGTGTCAATGTGTTCAAGAGTACTTCCTACTTTCTCTTCTATCAGGTTCAGAGTAACTGGATTTATGTTCAGGTCTTTGATCCACTTGGATTTAAGTTTTGTGCATGGTGACAGACATGGATCATTGACATCCAGTTATGCCAGCATCATTTGTTGAACATGATTTCTCTCTTCCATTGTATATTTTTGACTTCTTTGTCAAAAATTATATCTTCATAGGTGTGCGGGTTAATATCAGCATCTTCAATTCGATTCCATTGGTCCACATGTCGGTTTTTATGGCAGTATCAAGCTATTTTTATTATGGTAGCTCTATAGTAGAGCTTGAGGTCAGGGATTGCGATGCCTCCAGAAGTTGTTTTATTGTACAGGATTCTTTTGGCTATCCTGGGCTTTTTGTTATTCCACATGAAGTTGAGTATTATTCTTTCCAGATCTGTGAAGAATTGTGTTGGTAATTTGATGGGGATTGCATTGAATCTGTAGATTGCTTTAGGTAAGATCGCCATTTTTATTGTGTTAATCCTGCCTATCCATGATCATGGGAGATCTTTCCATTTTCCGACAACTTCTTCAATTTCTTTTTTCAGGGACTTAAAGTTCTTGTCATATAGGTCCTTCACATGCTTAGTTAGAGTAACCCCAAGGTATTTTTATATCATTTGTGGCTATTGTAAAGGGTGATGTATCTCTGATTTCCTTCTCAGGAAATCTGTCTATTGTATATAGGAGGGCTACTGATTTTCTTTTAGTTGATCTTGTATCCTGCTCTGTTGCTGAAGGTTTTTATTAGCTTTATCAGTTCTTTTGTTGAATTTTTGGGGTCACTCATGTATACTATCATGTCATCTGCAAATAGGGAAAGCTTGACTTCTTCCTTTCCAATTTGTACTCCCTTAATCTCTTTATGTTGTCTTATAGCTCTGGCTAGAACTTCAAGTACTATATTGAATAAGTATGGGGAGAGTTGATCATGTGGTTTTTTCCTTTGAGTTTATTTATATGGTGTTTTACATTGAGGGACTTTCTTATGTTGAGCCACCCTTGCATCCCTGGGATGAAGACTACTTGATCATGGTGGATAATTGTTTTGATGTGTTCTTGGAGTCTGTTCGCCAGAATTTTATTGAGCATTTTTTCATCTATGTTCATGAGGGAGATCGTTCTGTAATTCTCTTTCTTTGTTGCATCTTTGGTTTAGGAATCAGGGTAATTGTAGCCTCATAGAAGGAGTTTGGTAATGTACTTTCTGCTTCTATTGTGTGGAACAATTTAAAGAGTATTGGTATTAAGTCTTCTTTGAAGATCTGGTAGAATTCTGCAGTGAAACCATCTGGTCCTGGGCTTTTTTTGGTTGGGAGACTTTTAATGACTGATTCTATTTCCTTAGGGGTTATTGGACTATTTAAATGGTTTATCTGGTCTTGATTTAAGTTAGGTATGTGGTACCTATCCAGGAAATTATCCATTTCTTTTAGATTTTCCAGTTTTGTGGAGTAGAGGTTTTTAAGTATGACCCGATGATTCTCTGGATTTCCTCATTGTCTGTTGTTATATCCCCCTTTTCATTTCTGATTTTGTTAATTTGGATGCTCTCTCTCTGTCTTTTGGTTAGTTTGGATAAGGGCTTGTCTGTCTTGTTGATCTTCTCAAGGAACCAACTCTTTGTTTCATTAATCCTTTGTATTGTTCTCTTTATTTCTATTTTATTAATTTCAGCTCTCAATTTGATAATTTCCTGGCGTCTGATCCTCCTGGGAGACTTTACTTCTCCTTGTTTAAGGGCTTTTAGGTGTGCTGTCAAGTCACTAGCATGATATTTCTCTAGCTTCTTTATGTGGGCATTCAGTGCTATGAATTTCCCTCTTAGCCCTGCTTTCATAGTATCCCATAAGTTTGGGTATGTAGTGTATTCATTTTCATTGATCTCTACGAAGTCTTCAATTTCTTTCTTTTTTTCTTCCTTAACCCATTGGTGATTCAGTTGAGCCTTATTCAGTTTCCAAGAGATTGTAGGATTTCTGTAGTTTTTTCTGTTGTTGAAATCTAACTTTAAAACATGGTGGTCTGATAGAACACAGGAGGTTATTCCAAATTTTTGTATCTGTTGAGATTTGCTTTGTGGCCAAGTATGTGGTCGATTTTAGAGAAGGTTCCAAGGTGCTGAGAAGAAGGTATATTCTTTTTGGTTTGGGTGGAATGTTCTGTAGATGATGATTAAGTCCATTTGAGCTTTAACATCTGTTAAGTCCATTATGTCTCTGTTAAGTTTCAATTTGGCTGATCTGTCCAGAGGTGAAAGTGGGGTGTTGAAGTCTCCCACTATTAATGTGTGGGGTTTTATATGTGATTTGAGCATAAGTAATGTTTCTTTTACATATGTGGGTGCCCTTGTGTTTGGGGCATAAATGTTCAAAATTGAGACTTCATCTTGGTGGATCTTCCCTGTGATGAGTATGTAATGTCCTTCATCATCTCTTTTGATTGATTTTAGTATGAAGTCTATTTTTCTGGATATTAGGATGGCTACACCAGCTTGCTTCTTAAGACCATTTGATTGGAAAGTATTTTCCCAGCCTTTTATTCTTAGGAGGTGTCGTGTCTTTGAGGTTGAGATGTGTTTCTTGTATGCAGCAGAAAGATGGGTCCTGTTTTTGTATCTATTCTGTTAGTCTGTTTCTTTGTATAGGCGAATTAAGTCCATTTTTTAAGGGATATTAATGACCAGTGATTGTTCATTCCTGTTGTTATTTTTATTTTTTGGTGGTAGTGTGTGTGTACTTCTCTTCTTTGGGGTTAACTGCTGTGGTGTTATCTATTGCCTGTGTTTTCATGGGTGTATCTGACTTCCTTAGGTTGGAATTTTCCTTCTAGTGCTTTCTGTAGGCCTGGGTTTGTGGATAAGTATTGTTTAAATCTGGTTTTGTCTTGAAAGGTCTTGTTCACTCCATCTATGGTGATTGAAAGTTTTGCTGTGTATATTAGTCTAGCCTGGCATCCATGGTCTCTTAGTGTCTGCATTATATCTGTCCAGGTCCTTCTGGCTTTCAAAGTCTCCATTGAGAAATCAGTGTTATTCTGATGGTTTTGCCTTTATAAGTCACTTGGCCTTTTTCCTTTGCTGCCCTTAATATTCTTTCTTTATTCTTTACATTTAGTTGTTTAATTATTATGTGGCGACAGGAGTTTTTTGGGGGGTTTATTCTGTTTGGTGTTCTATAGGCTTCTTGTATCTTCATAGGCATTTCCTTCTTTAAGTTGGGAAAGTTTTCTTCTATGATCTTGTTAAATATATTTTCTGTGCCTTTGAGTTGCTATTCTTCTCCTTCCTCTATTCCCATTATTTGTAGGTTTGGTCTTTTCATGGTGTCCCAAATTTCTTGGACATTTTGGGTCATGACTGTTGGTTTTAGTGTTTTCTTTGACTAATGAATCTATTTCTTCTAATGTATCTTCAATACCAGAGATCCTGTCTTCCATCTCTTGCAATCTGTTGGTTATACTTGCCTCTGAAGTTCTTGTTTGTTTACTCAGATTTTCTATTTCCAGCATTTCTTCTGCTAGTGTCTTCTTCATTGTTTCTATTTCCCTCTTCAGGTCTTGGACTGTCACCCTTGCTTTTTCATGATTTTCTTTCAAGGATTTTTTGTTTTCTTCTGCTTTAATTGTCCTTTCCTCTAGTTTTTTATAGCATTCTTCCCATTTTTTGTTTGTCTGTTCCTCTACTTTATTTTTGCTTTCTTCTTTATAAGGTTCTAGCCTCGTCATGATGTTACTTATAAGGTTGTTTTCTTCTTCTTCTTCCATTCCGTGATGTTCAGGTCTAGCTGTTGGAGAAGGGCTAGGTTCTGGTGATGCTGTATTGCTCTTTATTTTGTTGCATGTACTTCTGCCTTGAAGTCTGCCCATCTCCTCTTGGGTTCGTTTTTGGTCTTATCAGTGTACTTGGTCCAGAGATAACTATAGATTTAGGGAGCCTCTCTCTCCTCCAGATGGAAGCTCTGGGCCAGATGGGAGTGCTGGTCCAGATGAAAGTGCTGGCCAGATAGGAGCTGGGGGGCTGTACTCTGAGTTGGGAAGTCCCTGGGGGTCTCCTTATTTTGTCCAGATGGGAGCTCCTCTTGTCCAGATGGGAGTTCCTCTGGTCTCTGGTCCAGATGGGAGTTCCAGGGCAGGATGGAAGCAGAGGGCTGGTCTCTGATTCTCAGGAAGTGGCTGGGGTCTCCAGCAGATGGGTGTAGAGACTGCAGGGTCTGCCTGCAGTCTTTGTAAAGGGGAGCCTTCCCGCAGGACCCGCTGATGGCTGAATACTGGGGCCAAGTTGGTCAGGTCCTCCTGGGATGGCCTGTGTCCAGCGGTAGGACTCAGGGGCAATTGCCTCTCTGGCTATAACCCCAGGCACTCACCTCTGGTTCAGATGGGAGTTTCTGGGTGGACAGGAGCTGATGCTTGGTCTCTGAGTCTCAGGAAGTGGCTGGGATCTCCAGAAGATGGGTATGGGGGTAGGGTGTGGAAAGGTCACTTTCTTCTTCTTCTCCTGTCTTGTGATGTTCAGATCTTGCTGTTGGAGGAGGGCTAAGTTCTGGTGATGTTGTATGGCTCTTTATGTTGTTGTATGTACTTCTGCCTTGACATCTGCCCACCTTTTCCTCTAATGGGTATAGGAGATGTCTATGTCTGAGTGAGTTGCTGTTGGTCCACTCTGTGCTTTTTGTGTCTATATCTCAGGGGGCTTTTCTGGGTCTAATCTTAGCTATTGGTCTAATTGGAGCAGACAAATTCTGTGTCTCAGGGAGCTGCTCTTGGGTCCACCCAAGCTAGTTGATTCTGTGAGTCACAGATGCTTTCTTGGTCTTCTCAGTACGCTTGATCCAGTCAGAGCTGACTGATTCTGTATTTCAGGAAGCCTCTCTTGGTCCAATGATAGGTGGGAGATTCTACTTCTCAGAAAGTCACTCTTGGTCCAATGAGGGCTGGCAGATCATATGTTCATCAGTCCTGCTGTATTTAGAAGGCTTGTTTACTTGATATTCTTTAATTCCGCTGGCTTTTATAATGTTTGCCATTACTCTTCTATGGGGTGCCCTAACCCTCCCTCAGGAGAAGGATTTGATGAAGACATCTCATTTAGAACTAAGTGTTTCAAGGTCTCTCACACAAGTTACACCCTGTCCACCTGGCATTTATTTCCATCTACTGTCAAAGGAAGTTTCTCTGATGATGGAAGGGCAAGGCACTGATGTATGGGTACAGCAGAATGTCCTTAAAAGTCATTTTGTTGCTATGTTCCTTTTGTAGAACAGTAGAATTTTGTTTTGCCCTAGGTTCCTAGTCCAACAAGACTAAGGATCTTGGATCTAGAAAAAAATCATCCTGAGTGAGGTAACCCAGACTCAGAAGGACAAACATGGTATGTACTCACTCATAGAAGGATATTAGGTATAAAACAAAGATGATTAGACTGCTACACAACTCCAGGGAGGCTACCTGTAAAAAAAGGGACCCTAGAAAAGACCCAGGGATCACCCAATGACAGAGAAATGGATGAGATCTACATGAACAACATGGATGACAGTGGGAGTAATGAAGGGCAAGATTTGAGGGAAAGAAAGCTTAGGGGAGCAGGAGATCCTAGCTGGATCAAGAACAGAAAGGGAGAACAAGGAATAACAGACCATGATAAATGAAGACCACATGAGAACAGGAATAGGCAGAGTGCTGGAGAGGTCCCCAGAAATCCACAAAAATATGTCCTCTGTAGACTGCTGGCAATGGTCAAGAGAAAGCCTGATCTGACCTAGTCTGGTGATCAGGTGACTAAACACCCTAACAGTCGTCTTGGAACTCTCATCCAATAACTGATGGGAGTGGATGCAGAGATCCTCAGCCAGGCCCCAGGTGGAGCTCCAGGTGTCCAACTGTCGAGAAAGAGGAGGGACTGCAAGAGCATGAATGGTTAAATCCAAGATTGCAAAACACACAGGAACAAATAGCCAATCGAAAGAAAGCACATGAATTATGAACCAACGGCTGTGGAGCCCCTAGCTAGATCAGACCCTCTGGATAAGTGAGATAATTGAATAGCTTGATCTGTTTGGGAGGCACCCAGGCTGTGGGACCAGGACCTGTCCTTAGTGCATGAGCTGGCTGTTTGGAAACATGGCCTTACACAGGGACACATGCTCAGCCTGGAAGGAGGGGACTGGACCTGCCCGTACTGAATCCACCAGGTTTAAATGAATCCCCAGGTGTGCCTAGGTCCTGGAGGACATGGGAATGGAGGGGAGGGACTGGGGAAAGGTAGGAGTGGGGGCAGGAGGGGGGAAAACAGGGGAACCCATGGCTGATGTATAAAATTAAAACACATAATAAAAAAATATTTAAAAAAAAGAAAGTGACCTTAAGAAAAGCATCATGAAGATGCTAGAGGACTTTCAAGAAAAGATGAAATTGAGGAAAAGATAAACAAAAAAGTGGAAGTAATCAATAAAGAAATTGAGAACAAGGCAAACAAAAATTGGAAGAAATAGAGGCAAAGACAAATAAAAAATTGGAAGAAAGCAATAAATCCCTTAAAGAAAACCATGGAAAAGTATTTGAACAGTTGCAGGAAATAGTTCAAGACCTGAAAAAAGGAAATGGAAAAAATGCAGAAGACACAAACAGAGGGAATGCTGGAAATAGAAAATCTGAGTAAATGAACAGGAAACACAGATTCAAGCATAACCAACAGAATACAAAAGATGGAAGAGAGGCTCTCTGGTGTAGAGGATACAAAAGAAGAAATGGATTCATCAGTAAATGAAAATACCAAAGCCAAAATGTCATAACACAAAATGTCAAAGAAATCTGGGACACAATGAAAAGACCAAACCTATGAATAATAGGGATAGAGAAAGAAGAATACCAACTCAAAGGCACAGAAAATATATTCAACAAGATCATAGAAGAAAACTTTCCCAACTTAAATAAGGAACTACCTATGAAGATATAAGAAGCCTATAGAACACCAAACAGAAAAGACTTCCCCAAAAGTCCCCTTGCCACATAATAATTAAACAACTAAACCTACATAATAAAGAAAGAATATTAAGAGCAGCAAAGGAAAAAGCCCAAGTGACTTATAAAGGCAAACACATCAGAATAACACCCAATTCTCAATGGAGACTTTGAAAGCCAGAAGGACCTGGATAGATGTAATGCAGACACTAAGAGACCATGGATGCCATCCTAGACTAATATACACAGCAAAACTTTCAGTCATCATAGACAGTGTGAACAAGACATTCTAAGACAAAACCAGATTTAAACCATAGCTATTCACAAATCCAGCCTTACAGAAAGCACTAGAAGGAAAATTCCAACCTAAGGAAGTCAGACATACACACAAAAACACAGGCAATAGATAACACCACAGCACTAAAACCCAAAGAAGAGAAGGGCATACACACTACCACCAAAAGATAACAGGAATGAACAATCACTGGTCATTAATATCCCTTAATATCAATGGACTTAATTCACCAATAAAAAGACACAGGCTAACAGAATGGATACAAAAGCAGGACCCATCTTTCTGCTGCATACAAAAAACACACTTCAATTTCAAAGATAGACACTACCTCAGAATAAAAGGCTGGGAAAAGTCTTTCCAATCAAATTGTCTTAAGAAGCAAGCTGGTGTAGCCATCCTAATATCCAGCAAAACAGACTTCAAACTAAAATCAATCAAAAGAGATCAAGAAGGACATTGCATACTCATCACAAGAAAGATCCAGCAAGATGAAGTTTCAATTCTGAACATTTATGCCCCAAACAGAAGGGCATCCACATATGTAAAATGAACTCCAAGAGAATATGGTTGCATGCAAAAGGACCTGAGCAGGTTTGTAGCAGATAGGGTTGCAACACTGAGAATGCAAGTAAACGCAAGCCCACATCCCTGACCTGAAACTATCTCCAATTGATAATTAATCATAATGAAAAAAGAATATGCTCCAAGGGAGTCTCACTGGTATGCAAACCACTCTCAAGGCCAAACCCCATCACTAGCCAACATAAAAGTAACTCAGTGGTATTTTTTGTAGTTTTTTGGTTTGGTTTGAGTTGTTTGTTCTTTGTTTTGGTTTTGTTTGTTGTGTAGTTTTGCTGTTTTGTTTTATTTGTATTTTAGTTTTTGTCTCTTAACGCTTAGTCTAAGCACATTTTTATTTATTTCATCCTTCCTTCTTTTCTCTCTTTCTTTTTTCTTTTCCCATAGGTGGCTTACTTATATATTAGCTTGTTCTATTTTGTGCTTTTAGGGAATTTCTATGCATGCCTGTGTGTGTGTGTGTGTGTGTGTGTATGTGTGTGTGTGTGTGTGTGTGTGTGTATTTCTTGTGTTTTTTCTTTGGCTCTGTGTTTTTCTGTTTGTTCATTTATTTGTTTGATTTTCCATTCATGCTTTGTATGGCTTTTATAGACATGATAGGGTAGATTACTGAACCTACTTTTAAAGAACAACAACTTAAAAGTGTTTTACATTGCTATGAATTTTAGTTTACTGATCCAAATTTAAAGTTAATTTTGTTATACTATATGTATATTTCTACTCTTGTTTAAAATATTGTTTGTGTAACTCATTTGAAATTGTAGTGTATATTAAGAAATACAAATTAATAATTGTCATCTATGATAATCACATTTACAGTCATGTTAGTTAATTATTCTAGGTATACATAGATATATTTCAATTAGGTAGGTAATCTCCAAACACTTCAAAGACCTACAGAATATGGCATTTAAAATGTTTTAAAAAACTTGGACTTTCCTGGATAATGAAACATATCTGCTCCTGATAGCACCAATTTACTTCAAAGAGGAAGATGGCTGTCAGAACACTCCATGTGGAGTTTATCTTCTTCATGGAAAATATAAACATTTGGGCAAGAAACTATTCTTGCCTGGTCTATTTGACAGTACATTGTTTAAAGTGAACATGCAGGACCCTTAGGAAGGTGACCACTGAACTTTGGAAGGCAAGATGGCCCTTCAAGTTCCTGCTTCACAGAAGAAACTGCCAGATATTCTACAGGACACACAGAGAAGTGACTGAGAGACTCTAGACCTATGGGCTGAAGATGGATGGCCCAGAGTTGCAGAGGAACTTTGGATGACTGTCCAGGCAGACAGCTGTCTATGTCATTTCTAGAACTTTGGAAGTTGCTTGCAATTCACTTCCTGTTTACTTAGGTAATATTTTATATCTTTCTAAGGTCTTTGATATAGTTGAAGACTAGATAGCTATAATTATAATTTTACTTGATTATGATAAAAGATAAATTAGAAATGAAACCTTAGACTCACAAATATAGGATATATAGAATGTTTTCTTTAATTGTGCCAAATACAAATAGACTAGAAATTGTAACTGTAATCCTTGCTTCACAACTGTTCTATTATATGTAATTTTACTATGTTAGAGTTAAAACCTTCCTTTTTGTTTAGACAGAAAAGGGGAAGTGCTGTGGAATGTTGTTCTGTATGTTGTGAATATGTGTTGCTCTGATTGGTTGATAAATAAAATGCTGATTGGCCAGTAGCCAGGTATGGGCCTGGCGGGTGAGAGAGATTTGTAGTAACTGTGGGCCAGGCAGGAAAACTCTAACTACAGCCAGGCAGGAAATACAGGCAATATACAGAAGCATCTACAATCTGTGCAATATGTTGTATGGTATATATAGATTTTGCTAGTACAGACAAATAAAAGGTTTTTGGGCTACATGCTGTTTTAATGGAGGCATAGACCCACTGCTTCTGAGAGTTGGATATGGAGACTGAACCAGCCATCTTCTGTAACTAGGCAAGGCTTCCAGTGGTGGAACTGGGACATCAACCCAGCCACAAAACCTGATGTGTCTGGTTTGCAATATGTGCTGATGGAATGGTGGCATAGAATACTGGGAGTGGCCAACCAATGACTGGTCTAAATTGAGGCCCATTCATTGAGAGAGATCTCATGTCTAATACTGCCTGGATGGCCAGAAACCAGAGGCTGGATAGCCCAGAGACATAAGATAGAACTAAATAGGGCTGGCAAAAAAAAATCAGTGAAATTATTCCTAATAATATTCCGCTATACTTACAGACTGATACATAGCCCAATCATCATCAGAGATGCTTCATTCAGCAACTGATGTTAGCTGATGCAGAGACTCAGAGCCAATTAGGTAGAGCTCAGGGAACCCCATGGAAGAGGGGGAGGAGGAGGTGTAGGAAATGAGGAGAGGAGGACACCAGATGGCATGGTCCACATAATCAACTAAGCAGGGCTCATAGAGGTCCACTGAGACTAAATCAACTATCACAGAGCCTGTATGGGTCTGAGCTGGATTCTCTGCATGTATATTATGGTTGTGTGTTTTAGTGTTCTTGTGAGACTCCTAATAGTAGGTGTGTGGGGTATCTCTGACTCTTTTGCCTGTTTTGGGGACCCTTTTCCTCCTACTGGGTTGCCTTGTCCATCTTGATATGAGAATTTGTATCTAATTTATTGTAACTTGTTATACCATCATCAGCTGATATCTCCAGTAATATCCCCCATTCTTTTCTGAAGGGAAATGGAAGAGTGGATCTTGCGGAGAAGGGAGGTGGGAAGGAACAGGGAGGAATGAAGGGAAGGGAAACTGCGGTTGGTATTGTACGAGAGAATAATAAATAAAATATTATAACTTTAAAATAGTAAAAGTCCTAAGATACACTATAATTAAGGAATTAAGTGTATTACTATGCATTAGGCTTCTTCATCCTATATTTCTGTACTTGCTACTTCATGTCATCTGACTAAGGGTTATGGGTGTCTAGGTAATATGTATATTATATATAATATATGTGTGTGTGTAATAATACATGTATGACATATCTAAGTATAATATACATTATATATATATAACCTATCTGTGAAACTGATGCTGAGGTTTGAAATGCTGTTATACAACAGCAGAAGATATGGGTAACTACATGAGATGGTGAGAATTAATTCACTAAAGGATCATTTTAATTATATTTATTTATCCATCAACATATATATTCATGCTACTTTTTATTTCAAAATAAAATCCAATACAAGTAAAAGTCATGTGAAGCATAAGTAAAGCTTCCATAGCATAATGAAAGGGAATTAGTATGTGGCTTTTTTTTCTGATTCTCCAAGATGACTTCAGACTGAGAAACTTGTTTCTTTATAGAAATTGACAAACAAAATATTGATATACTAAAATAAATTATTTCAAAATCTGTCAGAAAAATTTTGAAATTTATTACAACTTTTAGGAAATATTCTGTTAATGGAAATAATTTCTTTACTATTTCTTCAGTATCTTGTCTAAAACAATGAACAATGCTTGTTCTTTAAATGGAAAGATTAAATGCATTAACTCCTAAGAATAATTAAAAATATATTTACAATTTGGCTTTGCATATTTTTCTGTGGCTAGGATATGTTGTTATTATGAGAAATAGACCAGCAAACAACACTGTCCATTGGTTGTGATATTAAAGCAATTACATCTCCTAACAAAGTGCCATAAACTAAAAAGACAAAGACACTGATATAAGCAACAACAGTAGCCTAAAACAATAGGCATGTAGCTAGGTAATCAGCTTTACTGATAGAATAGTAAGCCACTCATTGGATCCAGAAATGTGTCTATTACCAACAGTGTAGATGATGATATGTAGACAAAAATGTCTTTTCTTCACTGGAGAAAAAATAATGAATCATTTTCTTGATCATAACTAAGAAAAATGAAATTACCTTAGAATAATTTTTCTTTTAATAGACTAAGCCATATGTCCTTTATAATACTACTGAAATTGTTTGTTAAATTGTTTCTTACCTGAGACAAGATCAGGCATATTCAGGACTATATAGGGTTATATTAATTCTAATTTCAAGTGATAATTTATGATATTTTGTTTCTTATGGATTTCTTTAAAGAAAATAAAGATACATATAGATACATTGAATTAGTTCCATCATCCCTGCTTAAGACTCATTATTGCCTGTTAATTACTTTAAGATTACTAGTACATTCTGTTACTAGAAATTCTTATTCTATCTCTAGATAAAACTTTACAAAATAGGTTTTCCATAGACTTTTTAATCTCTGCATTTCTCAAGGTATATATTAAAGGATTCAAAATGGGAGTAATAATTGTATAAAAAATAGTAACGGATTTATCCATAGAAAACTTGTAAACAGGTCTAACATACATGAAAATACAAGGAACAAAAAAGAGGACAACCACCATGATGTGGGAGCTGCAGGTAGATAGGGCTTTGTGCCTCCTTTTCTGACTGTGAGCGGTAAGAGATCTTAGGATGATTCCATAGGAGATTATGAGAATGATAAAGACTAAAATACATATTGCTCCACCATTAGCAACTACAGTGAGGCCAATGAAGTATGTAACAGTGCATGCAAGTCCTAATAATGGGTACATGTCACAGATAAAATGATCAATGACACTGGGACCGCAGAAGGGAAGGTTGTATACAAAGAGAAGTTGAGCCACAGAATGTGCAAGGCCTCCAGCCCAGGACACCACCAACAGGAGGAAGCAAGCCCGCCGATTCATGATGATCAAATAATGCAGTAGTTTCCAGATGGCCACATAGCGATCATAGGCCATCACCACCAAAAGGAAGACCTCAGCACCACCAAGTAGATGCTCTAAAAAGAGTTGAGTCATACAAGCAGGAAAGGAAATGGTCTTTCTATCACACAGCACGTCTACCATCAACTTGGGTGAAATAGTAGTGGAATAAACAACATCCAGGAGTGACAGATAGGCAAGGAAGAAGTACATTGGGATTCCTAAGGAAGGGCTAGCAATGATTGACCCACAATGAGCAGGTTACCCACTATAGTCACTATGTAGATGAGTAAAAACATGACAAATAATGCTCTTTGCCCAGCAGGGTCCTGAGTGAGGCCCAGGAGAACAAACTCTGTGACATTGGTTCTCTGTCCCATTGACTCTTTTTTAAAAGTATTGTTTTGCTGATTAAAGGTCTTGAACAGATCCTGCCATGAAGTTGTAATCAATGACCATCAGTTCACTATGACATAAACCACATCATCATTTGTTCTATAGGCAAACCAGCAGTATATATTTAATAATCATTTCTAGTTCCTCTTCCAATGAGCCCAACACATCTTCTGTTAACTCCTTCCCCTAAGAGGATGTTGTTGAGCCTACAAATACAATGTCATATGTCAAGATGCAGTGGGCAGTTTAGCTAGGGTTTTATCCATCTTGTCCTTATTTTTCCAGGAACCACCTGTTTGATCAACTCTATGTATTGTTCTCTCCATTTCATTCATTCCTGCCATTTACTCAGCATTTTTTTTGTCCTCTACTGCTTTGGGGTTCAATTGTTCTTATTTTTCTAGACCATAAGATACATTATTAAGAGAGATCTTATATAAAGTGACTAATATAGAGATTAGTGGACTGTTTATGATAGGGAAACAGAACAAGTGGGAACAAATGGGAGAAAGCAAACGAAGCAGTTGAAGTGGGGAAGGGAAAAATGACAGCGATGGTGAAAAGAAACAAATGCAAGCAAATTATAAGGTTCCTATGTCTGAAGATGCCATGATGAAATCTACCATTTTGTCTTTTAATCGAAGATTTCATTACATGGAAACTTTAAAGAAAGATATCAGTGAAGTTCTGTACCACATTATTCTTGTTTAAAATGTCACTTTTTAGCACATTTGTCAGCAGTAAAACACAATGACAAGGCTCCTGATTTTAAGAACATTTCCCTCTAGAATATGAATAGGCCGTATGATTAACATAGTCTTTCCTTGGGGTGATGTGTTTGTGAAGTTTATCCTTAAATATCTTGATCTCTACAACCAACCATCCAGCCCATTGTTATTAGACTGTGGTACTAGATATTGACCATCATATCTTAAAGGACTTCCAGTCTTCAAAGCTGTTTCATTGAATTTTATGAGGACTGAATTCAAACATCCCCTATAATTAATAAATACCTTAACCCATTTGTTTCTGTAGCAGTTACTTTATCTGGCTCTTTGGGGCTTCCAAATAGCCAAAATTCTGTTTGTTGTACCATTGCCTTCACTGAGGATTCATGAGTCACTATATTCACTGTCCCCGTTTTGATCATGCATGGTTAAACTGAGTAGTTTAAACTAACAAACACAAGCAAGTACCACATCAGTGAGATTTCTGTGTTTTAAAACATCTTGGAATGAGCTGTGTAATGAAGCATGAGACAGTAGAAACTGCAATCAGATGTAGAAGCAACTCATCTTGCTGATCCTGAGTAGGGAATGCTCAAGTGAAAATTCTATGTAGATTTCCAAGATGAGTATATTAAAGAGAGTGGCCTACACGAAGTATGAGAGGGCAAGTATCTGAGTCTTTTTCTAAATATAATTATAAATGAGTTTTAAATTTCATGCAGAAATTGAGAGGAATTAAATACAAGGATTCCAGAATTCTTCCCAGTCAGCTATCTACAACACTACTAGTGCAGATGCCAAATGATGGCCAGTGGACAAGAGCACTTGTTCTTATAGAAGGCCCAGGTTCAGTTCAAGTACACATATGGTGGTTTATAGCATCTAAAACTCCAGTTCCATGGTATCTGATGTTTCTTCTGACTTCCATGGGCAATAGGCATGCACACAGCACATATACATACATGCGGGCAAAATATTCACACACATAAAATAAAGTAAATCTATTTTTTTTAATTTAAAGAGTAGTAGTGCAGGTCTAGTTCTTTCTGTTTTGCTGACAATGTCTTTTATTTTTCATGTTTACTGCAAATTTCCTAGGCTTATTACTGTTTGCAGGGGAGGTAAGTGTCAACTGGGAGAAAATGGAATGGACAAATTGATGTGACTAAATAGTGATGTCCAATTTCCCTCGGAATGGACTCTAAAAAACTCAGACAGATTCATAGAGGCAGAGAATAGGGAGCTGGAGAATTAAGTGAACTCTGTAGCCTTATGACCAGTGTTGCAAACTCAGGATTCATTCACTTGGAAGAATAACTTTGAGCTCTATAACAAGCACCCTATGCCTCTAGTTCATTACTCTGCAGAGACACAGTTAGCATCAACCCCCTCTTGTCATTTCATTGTTTTTGCTGATGCTGCTGTGTCATAGAAAGTTCCTGAAGCCATGTTTAGCACCTGCTAAAATCTAAATAAATGATAGCTGTAATTGGTGCTGTTGTTTTGTCAATATGAGGAAAGAGAAAATCCATCACGGTATATATTAGTACGTTATTGGCAAGAATATAAGTAATAGAAAACCATAAATTGTTTAACATACTTTAAGATAGAATATTAAGTTATATTCTTAAGAATGATATATTTTATCATAGGTAGGTACTAGGGGTATTTACCTCTGAAGAAATGTATTTCGTCTAGAAACAGGAGAATTCCATTCATGTGCATTTAATAATAAAAAGAACATGAAAGAAAGTCTGTACTTTATTTCAAAGTTTTCTGTGATGTACCCTATTTGTGGGTGGCCAACATCTGATTCAGGAGATAAACAGTGTTCAATCTGTGTACCTGTTGAATGTCATAAGTATGAAAGTACTCCATGTCAAATAATTTATTTCACATCATTCTGAAATAATTAGCTATTAGTACCATACTTCACTAGGAAAGGTCTCTATTGATTAGTCTAATGACTACCATAAAAGACTGAAAGTAGAGTCCCTGAAATGTGTAGCATACTGTGTAGTCCACGTTTTCAAAGACTTGGATAAAACTACCCCATATTATAACTGTGATTTTAATTTAAACTGTCCATTACATGCATTTCTAGAAAAAAAAGCTTACTACAATTTTTATAAACAAAGTATTATGTGACAATAGATATTATGCTCTCCAATCATGGTTTTCTCTCTATACAGCTACTACTAACATGTTTGTAGAGTCATTTTAAGAATTACTAATTAAAAGCCTATATATTGTGCACATAAAATATTTTTCTTTGCACTTTATCACATTTGATGTATATGATTTTAAATAATCTAATATTAATATTTAATAGAATCACATTTATTTAACATATTATGAAAAGTACAATACCAGTAAAACAAAGTCATAGATAAATTAGATTATCAGTATTACACATCTAAGTTTGAACCTATATTGAGTAAAGTGGAAAATAAACACAAATTAGGCTTAAATAGTATGCTGTTCATATTCCAGGAAACTTCTGTGTTTTTCAACCTTAATTTTCCCAATATAGACACCACCATAATATTGTATTTAAGGCACTAGAAGCATTTTAGCACATTACAATAATACTCACCTATTATTGCCAGGTAGTTAGGCTTCAATAATTCACATTTGGATTTGCCTTTAGTAGGGAAAACCATGGCCTCTTTTACTGAGTGAGTACTGGGTATAAAGATATAAATATACTTCTGAATAAAGTTTAAAAAAATGCTTAAACTTTTGACATTGCTTACTGTACAGAGGTAGTTGACCATCCTTATCTACTGAAAATACTTTCATAGGAAAATAAAGATGCCATATTTGTACAAAATTGACCTAATTCATGGACATTAACTTGTTCATGCCCATTTTTGATGCTACAAATATAGTAAATATAAACCAAGAAAATAGCCATGCAAAGTGTTTCCTTTTTGACAATTATAGTGAAGCAACAAAAAAATAAGCTTTGCTTTAAAAACTGACAATAGTATCTGTCTGCCTAGGTAATAAAGTTTTCATATAACAACAGAAAAGCCTGAAGTCTTAGAAGTCAGTAATAGTGTTTCTCTTTCACCAGACACATTCTACAGCCTTTCATCCATTCACAATATTCCTTTTTTTTTAACTTTAGTTGATCTATAATCTTGGTTTTCCTAAAAGTAAAGCTCAAAGTATAAGTGTGATTAAATTTTTGCACAAACCTTATGAAGATGTACACAGATGTTGAGAATTCTTTTACAGAATTTTTGGTTAGCGTTCTCTTTGGTTACCAGATTCACATTAAAGATTGTATTCTACTCTGAAAGTCATTTACAATATTTCCAAGGTCATTCTTTATGACTTAAAAGGATGACCCCGTATCTCATTGTCCTCACATAAGTTACAGATATCTTCCAGGACTGAGTAAGCAGTAAAGGATACAAGATGACATGACATCTCAAAGACTAAATGTTAACTAAGACATTCTCCAGCATGGATATAACAGTTTTCAGAAATCCCATGGGTCATTTCCTGTCAGACAAGAAAAACAATTCTCCATTTATTTGTGTAGATAATTTTACATGAATAATCAACCCTTCACATCATCTCTATTTCCAATGGACTAGACTATTGCACCATTATAAGTGATGTTGTTAGACTGCTTGGAACTCATTCAAGTCAAGAAAACTTTCCCAGATAGATTTCTTTTCCTAAATAATCCTTATGAAAAAATATAGTTGGATATTACAAAGAGGGAGTAGATAACTGACAAGTAATGTGAAAACTCTGTAATGTGAAAAGGGAAATTTCCAAAATGAGATAAATAATAATCTAACAGTTGTACATTATGATAGCATGTAACACAAACCAAAGAAGGAAACACGCCCAGTCTTTTTCTTGAACCACAAACCACTGCATATATCAATCTCTGACACTGAGAGACAATCATCCCAAGTAGTTCTGAGTCTTTGAAGAAAATTTGTTAAAGAAAAAAATCATTGTAGTCAATGTTGCAAGAGGTTACTAAGGAAAGGTAACAGCAGGAGAAATAGTCTTACCTGGGAAAGAGCACACCATTTGGTTATCTGATACCAAATGATCAACCCTGAAAATACATACAAGTAACAGTATACAGACTAAAAAGGTTGTACTTAAAGTATTTAGGAATATAGAAATATAGAGATAGAGATATATAGTTATATAACAGCAATTAATTTTTTAAAGACCATGAATTTCAAAAAGAGCAAAGGAGGAATTATGTAATAATACTACAATCTCAAAAAATAAATTAAATAATGAAAAAGAAGAGAAAAAAATCAGTCAGTCATGTTATTTAAAGGTATATTTTAAACTAAATTGTGAGAAGTTAAAATTAAGGACTTAATTTTATCTTTACTTTTTAAATTGTTTTTTATTCTTTGTGGCTTTCACATCATGCATCTCAATCTCACTCATCTCCCATCCCTTCATATCCACCCTATGCCTTTGCAACCCCACCCCCAAATAAAGCAAAGGAAGATTTAAGAGAGAAGAAAGAGAATGATCTCCCAGTGGAAGCTGTAGTGGGACAGTGAGTCACAACCCTTTAGTCCATACTTGCAAGTGATCATTGCAGTCATTGGTCTGGTTCAGGGACTCTGGTTCCTACTATGCTATTTTTTAATCTTTACTCATAATAGAACAAAACCCTGAGCTGTTTAATTATCTTCCTTAGATTTTCTATTAAACTGATTCTAATCTCGTGATGGCTTATGCTACTATGATTTTTTGATAGATTTGTATCAAGAAACCCATCCACACAGATGAATTGACATACATTCTTCATCAGAACTTTGTGGCCTGTTACTTTATGAGCAGCAGCTTATTCAGCAAGAAGATATTCTTTCTTTTTTCTTTTATTTAAAATGATTGTTTTCATACAATATATTATGATTACAGTTTTCCTTCTTTTTATTCCTCCTAGTTCCTCACCACCTCTGTTCCCATCCAGATCCACCCCCTTTCTATCTCTCATTAGGAAGCAAACAGGCATCTAAGGGATAATAATAAAATAAAATATAAGATCAAACAAAAACAAGCAAATCAGAATAGGACGAAACAAACAAGCAGAAGGAAAATAGCCAAAAAGGAGGCACAATAATCTAAGACCCACTCATTCACACACTCAGGAATCCCATAAAAACACAATATATATATATATATAAAAACCTGTACAGTAATAAATACAGTAAATGTAAAACCCAAAATTAAAAGAAAAAATCCTAATATGACATTATGAGACAAGAAACCTTCAAAGATACCATTGAGTTTGCTTTCTGTCTATTGCTGGGCATGGGGACCTCCAGCCTTACCTTTGTGTAGGAGGGAATCAGCGTGGTTTGGGGCAAGTAATGCTGGAGGGGCAGGAGGAGGGAAGAGAGGGACCTGAGATTGGTATGTAAAATGAATAAAAAAATTCTTAATAAAAATAAATAGATAAAGAGTAGTTTGTTTCCCCAGTGAGACTACCTTGGAAAACATTTATTTCTCTTTTTGCCAGATTGATTCTGGGTTAGGGATGGGAGCATGTGTCTCCTTTGCCTTTCAGTTCTGGATACTATCTGGTGCAGACTTGTGCAGGTCATGTACATGCTGCCTGTGAGTTCATATGTACATCAGTCCAGCTGTGTTTGAGGGCCTTGCCTTCCTTTCTGTTCTCCATCCCCTCTGGATCTTAAACTCTTTCTGCCACCTCTTCCACAATGTTCCCTGAGCTTTGTTGGGGAGGTACAATTTGATGGAGACACCCCATTTAGGGCTGAGTGCCCCAAGGTTTCTCAATCTCCACACATTTTTCTGGGTGCAGATTTCCATATTTGTTCCCATCTGGGTAGGAGGAAGCTTCTCTGATGATGTCTGACCAAGGCCCTGACTGACCTATAATTGTAGTGCAGAATGTCATTAGAAGTCATTTTATGGCTATTTTATTTTAGTAGACTAGTAGTATTTGGTTTTATACAAATTCCCTGGGCTATCTAGTTTCAGGGTTCTTAGTCACCCAAACAGCATTGAGTATAGGTTCCATCATGTAGAGTGGGCTTTAAATCAAATCAGATATTGGTTGGTTACTCTCACAGATTTGTGCCACCATAGAGCTAGCATATCATGCACACAGGGCACCATTGTAGATTTGAGGGCTTGTGGCTACATTGGAGAAGACATTCTCATTTTGTGTGTAAGCAATTTTTAAAAGAATTAGATCTTTGCCAGAGACCTATACAGAAAACCACAACCAATCAGAATGTAGAGATGTAGAACCCTGTCCCAGTAGATACATCTACAAAACACCTCTACATTTAAAGCTCATGGTACACTGCAGAAGATGGAGTAGAAAGACTCTAAGAGTCAGGAGTGTGCTGTGAAGTATGTCTACTATTAATGCTAAAAGCTACACATAGTCTCACCAACGTGACCGTCCAAATGTGAGCCAAACAAGGACAACAACAATGCATATGCCAAAGTTGACAGGGAAAACATCTATGAGGCCTCACCTCTACACAAAGAACTAGAGGCAACAGAGGAAAGCTGGTAACTGAAGAGGTTGTCTTCCCCAAGGGAGAACACACCAATTGGCTGGCGCCACACAGTCAGCCCTAAAAACATAAATACAAGTCACCTTTTACAGACTGAACAGGTCATACTTAGAAATATACATGTATATACATATAAGTACATGAATTAAGTAACATTTAATGAATTAAGAGGCCTTGAATTTGAAATAGAATTGAGAAGGGTTTATTGGAGGATTTGGAGGAAGGAAGAGGAACTAAGAGATATGATTATAATCTCAAAAATGAAATAAAAACCACACAAATAGGTACATGCAAAGAATCATACCTTTGAGTGATTAGCTTAATATACCGTTCCTTCAGTTTCAGTTTTGTTAATTTCTGACCAGATATTCATTATATCTTGTCATATGCTTATTTGGGGTCTGGATAGCACTTATTTTACTAAGAGGTTGAGATGTTTCATTAGAAGAATCCTTAGATGGTAAACTGAGAGTACAAAGGACTATGTGTAATAAAAGCAAAGAGATGAATAGTGAGAGAAAAGAAGGGAACCATTTAGAGAAGAATGGAACACAGGAGAGGTTGGTGTGAGGAAGGAACAATAAAACAAAATATAAAGGCACATGTATATAAGGAAGCACAATGAAAGCCTTTACTCTGGATGGCATCCTAAAGCTTAATTACAAATAACTTTAAAGGAAAATATCAATGTATCACAGTCACTAATAAACCTAAAACTTCTTATTTAAAATGTGTTACACTTTAGTACAGTTAAGAATGAAATTCAGTGAAGGTTCTTCTTTTCTATTCTTAAATCTATTCTCTGGAAAGTCAATCAACCCTCCACATGTCAGTTATTAGAGCATCAATCTTGTTCTTAAAGTGCTTGTACTTAGAATGCTTACATTTGAAATATAACCTTAACGTTTAGGAACATCCACCCCCATTGTTCTAATATGTACTATTTGATGTGAAATTGCATGTTTCATATGACTTCAGTCATCATAAGAGATTCTCATTGACTCTTAAAACTACTGACTTTAGACTGCATTGAGTTACTATCAAAGTAGCTAACACATTTAAATCTATAGCAATTACTTTATCTGACCCTCACTTTGAGGCTTTTCAACAGCTGCAAATCTGTCCACTACTAGATTCATTATAAATTGGCATTTTGTCTTAGTTTTCTAAGATTTCTGAATTTATGTGCACATGTGTGAGCCTGCCCAAATATATGTGTGCCATGTGTATTCAGGTGCCCACAGAAGTCAGAGGCATCAGATTCCATGGTACTATATCTAGACAGTTTTAAGCCACCTGTTGTGGGTGCTAGGACCAAAAACTTGGGTCTTCTGAAAAAGCAATTAGTATACTTTTAACTGATGAGCCCTCCTTCAAAGTCCTATATTTAGCATATATTAAGCTTAGCAGTTCTAGCATACTCATTTAAACAAGTAATTTATCAGAAATATGGTATCATTATCTTTTGAAAGAGGTAGGTTGTGAAATATGAGAAAATAAGTACTGAAAATGGCAGTAGAGAACCACTGATCTTGTTGGTAAATATGGTTCTTCTTGGGAAGGCTACAATACAATTCTGTGCCCTGGTCATCAAGATCAGGATACTAAAGGGAACAGTCCATATTCAGAATAAAAGTGCATGGATCTGGATCACTTTCCAAATAAAATTACAAATATGTTTCACAGTATACATCAAAAATGTCTGAGATAAAATAATGTGCTTCTAGAATGTAGTGTAGGGAATCTATATACACAAGCTTCATGACAACCCTACTTCTTTCTGTTTTATTAAAAATCTCTTTTCCCTTTTCTTATTTCTTGAGTCATACAAATATTTTCAGGCTTTTACTGTTTCACATAAGTATCAACTAGCATAAAAAAATGTAATGACTACTGTAACCAAATAGTGTCTCCAATTATCCCATTAAATAATAAATACCTAGAGAGGGCCCAGGACATACTTGAAGAAAGCCAAAGACAATGGTAAATATGTGGACTCTGGAGTCATATTGTTTGTTACAAAATGATTTGTGTCATGAAGGCCTTTTTAAATAAAAACAATTAATAAAAATATCAAAATATATTTACGGATACACAAATATGATGTTAAACTGATTAAATTTGTTTTTGAAGACACAGAAATGGCATCAGGAAGGTACAAAATACTACTTTCAATAATTTTCACAACTAGTAAGATTCTACAAATTTTAAAAATAAGGCACACATACTTCAGGACATTGTAATTAATACAATTTTTAAGTATGAAAGTTGTAGGCACACTTCAATTTGTAGGTCCAGACTTGTTCTTCTTATGTATGTGAATGTACTATTTGTATGCTCTAGAGAATGCATATGAAACTGAGAGCTACTGGAAGTCATGGAAAGATAGTGGACTTTGACTAGGCTTACAACGCAGCAAACACTATGAAAAGCTGTATGTGATATGCTGAAAAAAAGTAGTATCTTCACTGGAACAATCTCTTTATTATAGATACATTTATAATAACATCACATTGTAGACTTTGAATATAATAATAATATTTATTTAAAAAAGATACAAAGCAAAACCACATTAAAGCATAGATGCAACTAAATATGATGTTTCACACTGCAATTAAAATAATATTATCTTTTTTTTTGGTTTGTGATGTCCCAAAATGGGTGAAAACTGAGAACAAACTTGGTAGTTTTTTTAACAGAAATTACAAAATAAAATTTTGATTATACCAAAATAAATTGTTTTTAAGCCTAAGTAAAATGTTGAAGTTGAATGTATTTTTTTTGTAAATGGTATTTATACATAAGTTTTTTGATAAATTCTTCACCAACATGAAGACAACATGAGGAATAACTATTGTTTGAAATATAAATAGTAAATGTGTTCCTTGGTAATGAATATTATAGAAATATTTCCCCACTAGGGCTTAGAACAGTCTGCAAGAAGGAGAATCGGGTTGCAGCTACAGTGGCATCAGCAGCAGAAGATCAGTTGAAATTGTTGACTGCTAATGTCATCAGCTAAGCACAGCTTGAACCTGCTATCTAACTAAGCAAGCACTCAGAAATAAAACAGTAGAGACCCTAACATAAGGAAGGGGAACACTCTTGAAGCAATGTATATAGCACAGCCACCATCTCCACTATGGAGATGGAACAATTGCCAACTCAAAAACTTTCCTTTAGTCCCTGAAATTTGGATGTCACTCATTCTTTTCTCATGAATGTGGATTATTCTAAATTCCACATGTTGACTTTTTTCTCGTCTTACTTCAATACTACCTGAGAAAAATAAAGTTCTAGGTGTCTTTGTTCTATTGTTACATGTAATATGAAAGAGTACCATAAGCATTTTCACCTTCTAAACATTTTCTTGGCTTCAGCATTAAGGGTGAAGGCTCATACCTAACTTTGTCACAATCTCAACTGAAAATTTATTCTTAATTCTTCATTTCAATGATTTTGTATAATTGAAAACACACCCACATGAGCAGAAGGCAGCATCCCTTGTTAGAATTCATCTCTGGTTTTCAATTTACAGCTGTAACATAATCAGTGAGGAGACAGCCTTATTTTATGTTGTTAGTATTTTACACCAGAGCTTTTTTATAGAATTTTTCATCTCTGCATTTCTCAAGGTATATATCAATGGATTCAGCATGGGACTTACAACTGTATAAAACACAGCAATATATTTATCAATAGGGAAATTGGAAACTGGCCTGGCATAGATGAAAATACAGGGAGCAAAAAAGCAGACAACTGCCATGATGTGTGAACTGCAAGTGGACAGGGCTTTGCGTCTCCCTTCCTGACTATGAGTCTGAAGAGAGTTTAAGATGATCACATAGGAGACAAAGAGAAAGGTGAAAATTCCCACACAGATTACTCCACCATTGGCCATGACAGTAATGCCCAGGAAGTAGGTGTCAGTGCATGCAAGTCCCAATAACGGATTCATGTCACACATAAAGTGATCGATGACATTGGGACCACAAAAAGGAAGTTTATACACAGACAGAACTTGAATCAGAGAGTGTGTTATGCCTCCAACCCCAGCTACCAGCAACAGGAAGATGCAAACCTGCCGGTTCATAACAGTCAAATAGTGCAGTGGCTTACAGATGGCCACATAGCGATCATAGGCCATGAATACCAGAAGGAAGACCTCGATGCCACCAAATAAGTGCTCTACAAAGAGCTGGACCATGCAAGCTTTGAAGGAGATAGTCTTCTTATTATATAATAAATCTATAATCAAATTTGGTGAGATGGTATTGCAATAAAAAACATCCAGGAGTGACAGACAGGCAAGAAAGAAGTACATCGGGGAGTCTAAGGAAGGGCTGGCGATCACTGTTACTGCAATGAGCAGGTTTCCCAGCATTGTCACAATGTAGATGAGTGAAAACAAGACAAATAAGGCTTTTTGCCCAGCAGGATCCTGAGTAAGTCCCATGAAAATAAATTCTGTGACATTATTATTCTGTCCCATTGACCTTTTTAGGAGGAGGTTTGTTTCAAAGATGAGAAGTCAAAACAAGACCTGTCCTGAAGTATGTGTATGGCCATTAATCTTTTTCAACAGGAAAACACTGTCTCCTTATTTTTTACAATGGTGAACTTGAGTAGAAATTTGTGAATAAGCAGTCCCGAATTCCTCTTCCAATAATCACAGTGGCCCTCCTGTTGATGATTCTATTCCTCCTTGAGTATTTTAGTTATTCCTGCAAGTACAAGCAACTATTTTAAGTCTCACTATATCTCTATACTACAATCATGTACTACACTTATTTAAAACAATGTTACTTCTGGTGAACATGTTAGAAATGTTAGAAAAGTGCACCTGCTTTCAGAAATCTACATGACGTCATGATTAAGAGCACTGTATTCCCTTACAGAGGACACTAGTTCAATTCACAGCAACTACACAGTAGTTCACAATCATCTGGAATGTCTATTTACATAGGCACCAGGCAAGTACATGGTGCACAGACATCATGCAGGCAGACATATAAAATACATTTGTTCCCTTATACTCTAATAGACTGGGTATATGGGACTTTAATTTTTCTTGTATAAGCATTCCTTAAAAACTATATTTCTTTGTTAACATGTCATACAAAATACATACATAACACACATGATTCAATGTAATAAATAAATAAATTGAATTTGTATGGCTACCCATGTAACCGATAAGTGCTACCTTCCTTTGTGGAAAACAGGCAGGCCATAAAAGTAGAGCAGATACACTATTCGTTCTGATTAATTTCTGTGTTCTAATAATTTTTTCCAATTCAGATAGCTCTGTGAGGACTACCTAATATTCAATATATTTGCTGTACTTCAGGTATTACAAAAATATTTGCCTCGTGTGTCTAGTCCATTAGCTCAAGAATTCCCATATTGGAGTTCCTTGTTGGAGAAAGTAATTGTCTCTTTTACTGAGGATGAATGCAGTAGATAAAGTTGTTAGTATACTTAAAATACATATATAAGGACCTTTAAATATAATACCAATACTTACTGACCAAGCTAATTGAAATTCTTACCTGCTCTGAAATATTTTTGTAGAAAAATAAAGACTCAATGATTTGTACAACTATGTATGAAACTGACCTAATTTGTGCAAGTAAAAGTTTCCAAACCAATTTTTATGGCACTAGTAAGTAAAAGACAAAACAAAAATGCTAACAACAGTTCCATGAGTTTTTCTCCTTATAGTAAATTATGGGGACACAAAAAAGACATGCAAAAGATTTATAATATCCTCTATATAACTTTCTACTGTAGTTCTGTGTAATGAAGGGCCATCTGAGATTCATCACATAGATACGACAATGATGGGGTTTTGTCCTAAGCAGATGAAGATGTCTTCGGTCCCTCATTCAGTAAAAATGAATCTTTATAATGTCTTTCTCATCTTTCTTAAATCACACCCCCATGTATATTCATAGCTTCAGATCAAAGAAACTGAGATTATCCACGAATGTAGAAGAATATATAAGAGACTCTAAGGTCATTATACACTATTTGTTAAAATATTGGATCATATTCAAATGGAAAAAAAAATCTCTCCTGGAAAGTTTTCTTTCCTTGAATACTCTCTAGGGAGAAAAGACTTGGCTGGTGCAACAACAAATGTAGTTAACTGCCAAATGATATGGACTTTACTATGAAAAGAACAATTCCAAAGGAAGACAATTACTACTAAGAGTTAGATAAAGCAAGGCATGTGAACCAGTGTAAACATGGAGGCACTGCTATCCCATTACCTAACCACAGCCAAGCAGAGAACTTCCATACTCTAACAGTGAAAGAGACACTATCCAAATCTTTAGGAGGCTCTAAAGAAATTTTAAACTACAGAATCTGTTGACAACAAAATTCTTGAAAAAAAAAAAACAGCAAAGCATAGTTCTGCACATTTGAATGGAATTGAAATATTTGACAGATGCTAGAATCTCTGTGGAGTTATAGTGAATGGAATCCATTCATTTGATCCCTTATTCTAATCCATTGTTAGTGGAATAACCGTTTCTGTCTACAAGAAATCAATCATGTTTGTCCTTCTGAGTCTGGGTTACCTCACTTGGGATGATTTTTTCTAGTTCCATCCATTTGCCTGCAAACCTCATGATGTCATTGTTTTTCTCTACTGAGTAGTGCTCCATTGTGTATATGTACCACATTTTCTTAATTCATTCTTCAGTTGAGGGGCATCTAGGTTGTTTCCAGGTTCTGGCTATTACAAATAATGTTGCTATGAAGGTAGTTGAGCATGTGTCCTTGTGATATGATTGACCATTCCTTGGGTATATGCCCAAGAGTGGTACAGCTGGGTCTTGAGGAAGATTGATTGCCAATTTTCTGAGAAACTGCCATAGGGATGACTCTACCATAGACTACTGGCAATAGTTGAGAGGGTGCCTGAGCTGGCATACTCTGGTGATTGGATGGCTGAGTGCCCTAACTTTCATCAAAGAACTTTCATCCAGTGACTGGTGGATGCAGATGCAAAGATCCATAGCCAGGTCCCAGACCGAACTCTAGGAGTCCAATCAATGAGAGAGAGGAGGGATTGTATGAGAAAGGATATTGAGACCATGAATGGAAAAGATACAGAGACAACTAGCCAAACCAGTGGAAATGCATGAGCTGTGGACCAATAACTGAGCTCACAGAGTACTGACCTAGGCCCTCTAAATAAGCGAGACAGTTATTTAGCTTGAACTATATATGGGGCCCCTGGTCAGTGGGATAAAGATACATCCCTAGTACACAAGCTGGCCTTTTGGAGCCTAGTGCCTATGGTGAGCCACTTTGCACAGCCTTGGCCCAGGGAGGAGGGGCTTGGACTTGCCTCAACTGAATGTACCAGGCTCTGCTGAATCCCCATGGGAGACCTTGACTTGGAGGAGGTGGGAATGGTGGGTGGATTTGGGGGAAGGCTGGGGGTGGGAGGAGGGAGGACAGGGGAATCTGTGGTTGGTATGTAAAATGAATAGAAAATCTCTTAATTAAAAAAAGGAAAAAAACTCAATCACTGCAGTGTCTAGAGCTTCCAGCATTGCCCCGTTACTATTCTTGTCATTCACTGCACTGGGCACATTAGTTGCAAATGGATCTTCCATGTCACAAAAGCCTCATAGTACACTGAAAATTAACTATTTCAGCTTACCTAATGTACAGATAAATTTAACAACCTTCAAGAAGTATAGCTATGCTTATTACTGTGCCTATCTCACTGAGAAGTTTAAAAAGATACAGACGTGTATATTTAAATTGGGTTAATAATCTTACATGATCAAATTTCTGAGAGCTCAATTATTACTTAAAGATAACAAAATTACACATTTTCATGTTATTCTCTTTCCTTCTATCTGAGTTCAATGAATTACTTACCAAAGGAAAAATCCACCAAAATGAAGCTGGAATTCTGAGCACTATTGCCCCAAATTCAAAGGTACCCCATTTGTAAAAGAAATATTACTAAAGCTTAAATCATACAGTGAACCTCACACATTAATAGTGAAAAACTTAAATACTACATTCTTA